>NW_027506880.1:1102500-1225000 GCF_052324685.1 Brachyhypopomus gauderio | reverse complement strand
TATGAACGGAACAGGATATCATGCAGAAAACAGTCAAAATGAGGAGGATGAGAAATTTTGTTTGGAGTGTTCCCAGCAGAGCAGAGATCCCTTTTGCCCATCAGTGGGGTGACAGCTCAGTGGATGGACCAGTCTGAGGAGCAGAGCTCTTTCTGTAGGTGCGATTGGGAGGCAGGGTTTGGGTGTTCGGAAAGACATGCCCACGCATGTGCACATATACACACATAAACATTTGCAGATTGCTAAAGGAAACTGTTTAGCAACCGACTCTCCGTCTTGTGAACGGGTTTCTGCTTCAACAATCACCGCTCACAGAAACGCTGAAAGTGACTAAAGTCAGAGTGCTTGAGTATTTGGCACTCAAGGTGCGAAAGTATTCAAGTAACACATTGTTTTTTAACGACTATCTAAGCAGTACATTCTCAGTGTCCTGCTTTTAGTGGGGACATGCTAAGTGTAGACTACATTTTTGGTTGCAGTATTTTATAAGTGATACTTCATTCAGATTAACATAAGCTCCTTGTAATATCTTGAACACAGTCGTTTGTTTATATTCTACATGTGCTCATACATTTCTCAAGCACAACTAGACATGTGCTGTATGCTTTACCCCAAGGCTTAAACTTCTATTTCAAACTGCCACGTGTGAAGCTAGCCATTTCGTCTTACCAGACTATATAAATAGAGCATTTATTCATAATAATGATGCGTTAACACTTAAACGTGGTTTGAGGTAATGAAATCGACATCATGAAGTGGACCTAAGTGAAAGGCTTGGCCAGGGGCAGAGCCACCAAAGCACTTGTTTTCAGGGGAGTGAAAAAAAACCACTTCACCCATTCTCGTGTCTGTGAGCATGTAACAGTTGGCTTTCTACAACGCAAAACCCCTCCTTTTTAAAGTCTTCCTGGAAGATCTTCCATCTCCCTGGAAGGTCCCTCATAGAATTGTTTTCAGTTGCACAACACTTTCTTTAAAGTGTCTGAAATGGAGAAGGTTAAATAGTTTGTTCTCCAGTCTCTGCCTCTTCAGCCATCTTCATTCGTACTCATTTTTTTAAATTCATACCTTCTGCCAACCCTCTCTCTTCCTCCTCAAACCAGCCCCACCCCCAGTGCATTGCACTCTCTCTCTTTCTCTCTCTCTCTTTCTATCTCTCCCCCCTCCCCCGCTAAAACTCAACACACCAGTTCTCTTTTTCTGTGACCACGAATGTAAGCAGATGCAGTCTGCCCAGGATGCTCTCACTGCAGGGCACGCACAGGGCTTGATGTCAGAGCAAGGAGACCATGGCCAGGGCTAAAAGAACACTGTCCTCTGCAGGGTAGCTGCCCCATCCACCCCCACCTTCCCCTGGCTCTTACCTGCAGGGTTATATGACAGTTTGGGACCTCCGAGACGGGACCATGGTGGATTATTACTCCAAGGTGCGGCTGAACTGCCGTCCCAAAACCGCTATGGCCTGCTCTCTGGATGCGCAGGTAGGCACGGTCGGGCCGGCGTGCGAGTTTTGCAGGATCCGATCGGCTCTCAGACGTATGAGGGACCCTTCGGAAATGGCTGTGATGAGAGGATAACTTGGTGGATGTGTTGGGTTGATTCTACAAAGTTGTGCATGCGTGTGTGTGTTTGTTGTCGAAAGCAGGAAGTTATGCGTGAACCGCTTGTGTGTACGAGTCAAAACTCCTACATTACATTGCATTATGAGGTGTAATCTTGCCGGGTGCTGTCTTACAGCTGGAGGATGGCACATATCATGAAGCGTCGTTGTCAAGCAGCTGCTAGGGAGTCAAGACTCTCTTCCTACTGAGACACTCCCTGGTGTGGCTAGTGCCTCAGTATAACATATCAAAGTGTGTGCTTTCACATCGTGGTGTGGAGAAGTGTTCTTGAAATACACACTCCCTCCAGAATGCTGGGTCAAATAAGTGTCAATATCAGACACTGCCAAAGCACGCTCCTAGCCAGTACTGCTTATATAGCTATTTTATCTCATTGAAGTTCAAGCATTTGGAGACTGTCAATACACTAATTGACCAAGTGATTGTTGTAGAGATTAGGTTGTGACATTTTTGGTCCCTTGACTCTTATTAAAATATTTGCCTGATCCACATCACTCAAAACCACTGCAGAATACACTGACTAGTAATGTGAGGGCAATGAATTGTTGGCTGTTGATAATGAGCGACATCGGGAACTCTGTTTGCTTGGTACAAATATGTATAGTGGGCCTCTGTCTATCAATCCAGATCTTTTATGTCTCCCATCCTCAGTCTCTCCTGGTCTCTCCCCCCACTCCTTCTCTTTTCTATTCTTTCTCTCTCTCTATCTCCCTAACACTCCAGTTATTTCTTTCCCTTTCTCTTAGCCTACTTGTTAAGTGACATATGCAGGGTATACTGCTGTCTCTCTTGGCTCAACGCATTGAGCTCATCTAATTTTATCCTGAAAAAGGTGGCATACATTCGCACCGGGGACTTTCAGAATTCCCTTAAGCACTTATTCTCGCCTGTTCTCTTTTTTGTCACATTCCCTCAAAACTTTCTCTTCCTTTTCCAGTTCTCAAATGCTGGTGTTGCCCTTGTGTGTAACGGAATACGTTCCAGTGAATATAAAATCACAGTGGGCACAAAAGGAACTATGGTTGGGGGGGGGGGGGGGGGGGGGGGGTGTTGGAGGGGACCAGGTGGTGGTCCCCACTGACTCATGGCTCTCTGAGTTTTAAACTCTCTCCTTTCTTTCTCGTTGTCTTCCATTTTCTTCCCTGTTCTTCTGTCTCCCTCAGAGATATGTCAAAAGAGGGGTGCGTTCTCAGAGGCCACTAGTGAGGTTCCAGGTGAGCTCGGGACTTGTCCCTTATGACCTAATGTGTGTGCTGGTCTCATCTTCAGAACCGGGTTCTGCCTATTCAGAGGTGTCAGGTTCTCCTCCAGAGGGGTTAATATTTCAGTTAATGCTCAAACCTTCTGTATGTGTATAGCAATATAATCCTAGCCTGCGCGACATGGCCCGGAAGTTGCATTAAATTGATTCACCTTTAAAATCTGTAATTCAAATAATCCTTATGACTCAGTGTGTGTACCATGCATGTTCAGTAAAGAATATGTATTATATTGTCTGTTGTCTTTTGAACAGATCTTCAGTCTTCCTTAATTGTGTAGCAATCCCTCATTTCCTAATATTTCATTAACCATGTCAACATTTTTTCAGTATTGTCTTACTACACCCAGCAAAAACTTTTTTGCCATAAGTCATATGTCATAAGTCATATCGTCATACTTGCTGGACTGGAAACATCGCGGCTATCGTGCTTAAACACCAATTTCAGCATCAGGACACACGGCTGTTTTGGTTTCTCAAATTAGTGTCTGGCTTAGAGGCCTTTGTCTCTCTGTGGTCAAAGAGCGGATCTGCTCTGTGGCATTTGTGTCCGTCTAAATAGGATAAACGAAAACACTGTGCAAGTATGGCTCATCTGTGTGTGATGTCTGTTTCTTTGACACACTACGCTCGTTCTATTTCCTGTCCCTAAAGGAAGTGTTTTTTAAGCAAGTATACTTGCAGGCTATTAAGAAACTTCCGTGTCTCTCAAAACGGGGTGAGAATGGTTGTGTGGGTGTCGGTGTCTAGTCAAAAAAAATGAGCGTCCCACACAGCTATTTTCACATTATGGTTTTCGTTTATGGCGGTGATGAGGTAGATGTTCCATTGGCAGTTCTTGGGTGTTTTTGTGTATGCATAATCATCTGGCTTGAGTACACAGTGAATGTCAAGTTGCTTGCGCAAACGTGTAAAAAAAACGTTTGCGCAAAGTACTCATTTTTCATGGTATGTAGCAGAGAAAAATATTTGTAGTATACAAGAAAAAATCATGTAGTATAAGAGTGTCTTGCTTTCATGACAAGTATAACTTTCCCGCCGTTTCAATCACACCTTCTCATTTTGCAGGACGAGGATGATGACGTATCGGCGGTCTACGTGAACGTCCCCAGGACCCGCCGTAGCGTCTCCGCCACCCCCCAGGGCCTCTCCTCCTCCTGGGAGGCCTCGGACACTCCTGGCTCCCCCAACACGCCGCGCCTCAGCTCTGAGGAATGGGAGGCGCACACTGACCGGGAGAGCGGACGTCCTTTCTACTACCACCCCGCCTCCGGCCGCAGCACGTGGGACCCCCCGCTCAGTCAGCCCATGGAACCTGAGGCGGAGGAGCGTCCCCCCTCCCCGTCGCCAGTCTGCTCTCCGGCAGGGCCATCCCCGCTGTGCTGGGCCTCGGGGTGGGAGAGGGTGTTGGACGAGAACACGGGCAGGCACTACTTCTTCAACCCCGTCTCTGGGGAGAGCTCCTGGGACCCTCCAGAGGAACAGTTGGGGCGCTGTAACAGCCTCCGAGATGGGGAACCGGTACGGACAGTGTGCATGAGACACTGGAGCTGCAGCATGTGTTCAAATGCGAGCTGGTGAACCAAGATAATGGTTAAGGGCTTGAAGGACCAGTCAGTATTTGAAACTGCTGCAGGGCTTGTGTTTAGAAGGGCTATTACAATATCACCAGTGAAAGCTTTCACACAATGGTGCTGGATACCTGGAAAACTACAAAAATGGGCTTAATTTACATTTATTATATAATCTATTGTAGATCTCTGGCCCATTTCTGATTTGGAATTTATTTCAGTTACTCATGCATAAGCATTGTTATATATTTTTTAAATGTCAAAATTTGTCATTTTTGTGCTGTAAAAATGGTACTTGATCTGCAAATGACTAGAAGACAGTTCTGTATGTCTAAATACTGTAGATCTATGATTGTTACTAATGGTGTTCACCCATGTCATTAGCCCCCCCTGCCTGAGGAAGACTACCCTGCTGAAGAAGATTTCTCAGCATCATTGGGGCAGGAAGTCGCTGGCTCGCCTTCATCCTTTGCCCTGATCCCAGAGTACACTCTGGCCCACGTGAAGAAGGCATTCATCCCCCGGGCATGTCTGGATCGAAATGCCCCGCCGGGCTGGCGGCTCAGTATAGATGCAGACGGAGCCTGGATATTCACCAGCGAGTACACTCAGGAGCAGGTACTGCACGCTTGACCTTTGACACCCACAGGCATGTGGCCTTAACGTGTTTTAGCTGATGAGTTCACCTTTGACCTGCACGACCTGTAGGGCTGTGTGTGACTGGTGGGGCGTTCTCATATTTGGATATAGCTTAAAGTAGATGTTTGTGTGGACAGTGGATCAAGTCTCTGGATGATCGGGGACAGACCTACTACTACCTGAGAGACGGCTCCAAGTCCCAGTGGAACTTGCCCGAGGTTTGAAGCTCCTTTCTTTCCGATCTGGCCCTGGTTCTGTTTTTGTTGTTGTTTTTCCCAAACCCCTGACCTTAACTGAAATTTTGTTAGTTGAGTGTCACATGTATCTGAATGTCACTTGGTATTACTGATTAACAAACCAAACACCATATATCTATGGTCCCATATATTTGAAACTGAACCTGTACTGAACTTCATCTTATAAATCAGGGTTAGGGTTAGGGAAATGTAAGTTTAAACTCCCTAAGTAAGTTTACTTTTTTGTAGGCAGTGTTACTAACTCTCTTTTATATAATGTCCCTCAAGACACAAACACACTAAAATTGGTGGCAAGCAACTCTCATACAAGCAACATGAGATCATGTCCCAAATAAAAAAGTTATATTAAAAATATTTTATTAATATTAAAATTTTCTCTTAAGCAGAAACAAATTTATAAGCAACCCAAGTCCAAATCACATAGTACTGTTCCCCAAAGAACAATAACCATGTTAACCATTGCAGTGTGTTGATTTTAACGAATATACACTCACCCACCACTTTATTAATTACACCTTGCTAGTACCGAGATGGACCCCCTTTTGTCTTCAGAACTGCCTTAATCCTTCATGGCATAGATTCAACAAGGTACTGGAAACATTCCTGAGAGAGTCTGGTCCATATTGACATGATAGCATCATGCGGTTACTGTAGATTTGTCGGCTTCAAATCCATGATGTGAATCTCCCGTTCCACCACATCCCGAAGGAGCTCTGTTGGATTGAGATCTGGTGACTGTGGAGGCCATTCGAGTACAGTGAACTCATTGTTGTGTTCAAGAAACCAGTCTGAGATGATTCACGCTTTATGACATGGCGTGTTACCCTGCTGGAAGTAGCCATCAGAAGATGGGTACACTGTGGTCATAAAGGGATGGACATACATGGTCAGCAACAATACTCAGGTAGGCTGTGGCATTGACATGATGCTCAATTGGTACTAATGGGCCCAAAGTGTGCTAGGAAAATATCCCCCACACCATTGCACCACCACCACCAGCCTGAACCGTTGATACAAGGCAGGATGGATCTATGCTTTCATGTTGTTGACACCAAATTCTGACCCTACCTGCGCAGCAGAAATTGAGACTCATCAGACAATTCTCTGTAAACCCTAGAGATGGTTGTGTGTGAAAATCCCAGTAGATCAGCAGTTTCTGAAATACTCAGATCATCCTGTCTGGCACCAACAACCATGCCACGTTCAAAGTCACTTATATCACCTATCTTCCCCATTCTGATGCTCAAATTGAACTGCCTCAGATTGTCTTGGCCATGTCTAAATGCCTAAATGCATTGAGTTCTTGTCATATGATTGGCTGATTTGACATTTGTGTTGATGAGCAATTGGACAGGTGTACCTAAAAAAGTGGACGGTGAGTATACATGTAGATGAGATGTCAACCTCCATTTGAAGTTCAATTTTGTCATTTAACAATTCATAATATCGATTATGGACATTCGCTTTCCAGAAGAACATCTTTGGTTGAAACAGCAGTGCAGACCAGTCTCCGCTCTCATGACAGGTCTTTATTCATGGGTCTTCCCTAAGTCCCCCTTCCAACAAATCACCTTCCTCCGTGCTTTGAGACCTATCGTGTGAAAGTGTTCCATATCAGACTTAGTGATGGTGATGGTGATGGTGCGGACCCTAAAAAAGTGTGCACAACTCAGACACTGGTCTTCCAGTTCTTGCCTCCTTCTGGTTTTTATATCTCTACTGCTGATGTTGTTGTGAAGTTATGTTAGTGACGTTTGTCTTGCAGAAGGCTGCTCTTTTTTCCCATAGTTGGTGTTTTTATGAATGACATTTCCAGACAAACCGGGCAGGGCACTTAGACGTGTAAGGCATTTTTGGCCTGTCAGACATGCTTATTTGCAATTTTCATGAACACACTCACTTTTATGAATAGAGAATCAGAAGCAAGCTTTAGTGGCCAAACTTGTGTTCACACACACAAGGAACTGGTTCTTGGTCACAGTAGCTCATAGCATGCAGTTGTTTATACACAGCACTGCAAAAGACACAGTGGAGTGATTGGAAAATTAAGATGTAGATAATATGTAGATAAATAAATAAGGGCAGATATAAAAGTGGGGCACATAGATAGATTTAATGTGAGGTTCTGTGTCAGGACCAAGATAAGAAACAATGCAATGTTCTTGTACAGTTATGCGTATTATGGAGTGTTATGTGTATTGTGCTATTCGACTGATCATGAGTTTGAAGGCGTGTGGAGAAACGATTAAGGTCATTTATGATTTGGTACAATAACAAGCGTGTTGTGTGCTCAGGACGAGAGACTTGGAGCAAAACTGTAGAAAGGTTCCTGCATGAGGCACGTTGTCTCTGATGATGACAGCAGTGTTGTTGGAGAAGATTTGGGTTCAGCTCCTCCTCTCTCTCCAGCTTTCTGCAGACATGGGACAGTGTCACTTGGCCGACCGGAGGACGCTGGAGCAGGATCAACTCGGAGCGTCGAGGACGTGGAGGAATAGCACTGGATCTCAGGATGAGGTGCACACACACACACTCACACACACACACACACACACACACACACACACACTCACACACACACACACACGTTCACAGAGTGGTCGTTCCAGTTCTGGACATGCCGCGTGTGGGTGACTGCCAGCAACACCTTTTTTGTAGTTCCTCTTCCACTTTCCGCCACACTTCTCAGAGAGCAGAGACCAGAGGCATCACACTCACACAACTGATCGTGACTCTCCGCCCTTTGTGGTTGACCAAGTGCTTTCTAACCATGCTGCATCTCACACCTGAGCCTCGTTTTATTATGGCACTGCTCTATTTAAAGCTCTCACTTGCACAGGGACTGTAAGTAAGCGCAAACATGTAGATGTGCACTCTCAAAAACACATTTACTAGATACCCTGACCATATAGCCTGTAGTTATTGGTTAAATGTCATGAAAGATCTGGCACATTTTACCATTTGAATAAGAGGCAGTTTCATTCACAAATCAATTAATTAAAAATATTAATTAAGACCTGTTAACATTTACTGTGTTTGTTTTGGTGTTTGGAAAAATATAATAAAGGATCATGGGAAAAGTGTAGTTTGTGCTCTCTGTCAGAGGTTCTTATTGTGTCATTATTTGATAGGATGCTATATGTATCACCTTGAAAACCCTATTATGACATGCCGCTTGTGTAGCGACATGCTAGCCTATGTGCTTACTTACGACGAGTGATCACACAGTCATGTTATTGATTAAGGGCCTTTTTGATCTAAATCATTCTACTTATTGATTATTGTATATGTTTGTAGTTTCACACTGAACCCAAATCTGTCATACCAAACCTGATCTGGCATACCAAACCCAATCTTTGCTCAGGAAACTATTTGATGATATTCTTATTCATATTAAACAACTGAATTACACAGTGAACCTAGTGCATAGTTAATTCAGGATTACACTACTGAAAAGTGTGGTGTTTAGACTTCTGTATTGGATGTCTGTCTCTTAGCTTAGCATAAACCACTCCCGTGGTTGTGTGGAATGAAGTCGTCATTGTATGATTTGTGAAAATGAGAAAAACCTTTTTTTTTTTTAACTTAACAGAAATTTTCCCTGAGTCATCGCCGGAATGCATCTGACAGCGACACGTCCAGCTCTCCAGAAATGCAGCATAACGTAAGACACCTGTTTCAAACCTGCACAATTAACATCACATTTCTGTTGGTGCTAGAGCCAGGAGATTACCTATGGGGGGTATATGTGCTTAACATTCTTCTTAACAAAAAAAGAAGACTACAAAGACTAACGCACAGAAGCACCTACATTACTGATGATGTTCTCTGATTGATTACTAGGTTTCGCCATCGAAGGCTGATGGAACTGAGTCTGACAAGAACTTTTCAAATCAGAGCTCAGACTTTGAGCAACAGAAAGTGCGTTTTTGCCTTGATGTTCATCTAATGGGCCGAGAAACATGGTGGAGGGAACTGGAAGCATCATTCAGCAAAATAAAACAAAAAACATGTGAATGTACACAGTTTTCCACTAAATGGGCACCAGAAAACCAAAGAAAATTTGGTTACTGACATTTTCTTTGTTAGTTATGCATCAGGGCTATGAGACCAATCTAACACGTACTGGATTTCAGCACACCAAAATATTTTGCTGCAAAAAATATACAAGCTGCACACAGCACTGTTGCTTATAAACACAACTATAAAAGACTACACAAAACTGCAAAAGTTTGTGCACATCAGCAAATCTGCATAAAGATTCTGCATAAAGATCTGCATCCAGATCAAGATCTAGACCGGAATTCCTGTAAAGCTGTTAAAACTAATTTTTTAAAAGCTTTTATAACTGGTATGAAAAAATCAAGTAAATCAAGTAACATTACAGTGAATCAAGCTCATAGTTCCACTGCAAAACTGAGAAAGAACCCAAACATCTCTTTGGTCAGCGAAGTGAAGAATTGTGTACATTTCCCTTTTTGACAAACTCCCACTTCAGTATGGGCTCTGGGTCAGCTGTGCGGCTTCATTCGGCTTTGTCCAGGGACTCTGGTGTTGGATATAGTGACTGGAAGCTGTATTGTGCTTTAATATTTTAGCATAATATATAATTTCTTAAAGGGCTGTACAACTTGAATAAGTTGCAATGTTCAACTATATTGCTGTCACTTGCAGCATGATACACTGACAGATTACAACTTTATAAGTGAAGAGTGGTGGTATATTTGAACAGACTCTGCTTGTATCTCATGTTAAATTAATAGTCCAGCAGTTTTCATCGTTACCTTGAAGACCTACTGTGTGCTACAGACACTCAACACCGAAATTACGCTGAAAGTTCTGGAATAGTCCTCTTTTCATCTTTGTTTTCACTCATTGTCAGTTATGAAATTTCAGTCAGAGAAGATACAATGAGCTGTTCTGCTTTCTGCATTACTCTTCCTCAAATAGGTTCCCATGATCACGTTACTCACTAAACTTTTAGCTTTTGTCTTTCTCTCTCTCGCCCTCTCCCTCCCTCCCTCTCTCACACATTCATATACAAACACTAATGGTCTTTAATCAGTGCTATTGTGCATTGAATAGAGTTCTTAAACTGTCCACTGGATAACTGTTGAGGCTAGTTGATGCCTCAGCAGCCCTGCCTATATCACTGAAATAAGATGCTGCCTCCTGGTGGTTAAACAGTGAAAATGATACTTGCACCTTGAGATGAGAGTCCTGCTCTAACATTATCTACAATTATCTGTTTATCACACCTAAAAAATATAGAAAAAAATGAAAAAATGCTGAATATCTATTAGTGATTAAGCATATAAATATAGGCAAGAAACAAGAATGAAGATAATCACAGTTTACACAAACATGCGTTTTGAATGGGGATATGTGGTCATGAGAACATAGTGCTGGTTTACTGCTTTTCTTCCATGAAGGTGCGTCCAAACATCCCTGCTACCTTTTACCTTTCCAAACTCCCAAAGAACTGGGATTACAACACAAGCTGACCTGTTACTAATCGTTTTCTTCAGGTGTCAAATTTGGAAAAAGCTGGAATTCTTAACAAAACAAAGATATCTGAAAATGGGAAAAAAGTAAGGTAATGAAATATTCTTACTGTAAGTTTACGTTGTTAAAAAATCAGTTGAGTTAGCATTGCAAATTAGAGTTGGAGGGGGATTAATGGGTTTGATTTTAAAAACAGTATTTCTTCCTTCAGAAAGAACTGGGCTAGTTCGTGGACTGTTCTCCATGGAGGGATTCTGACGTTCCACAAGGACCCAAAGTCTACCCCAGGCAGTGCTTCGGTGAGTGCCACAATGGTGAAGGACCAGAACCCACCATCATGAGTCATCATGAGTCACCAGAACCCACCATCATCGCTTACTTAGATCAGTGACCTTCTGTGCTCACAGAGCAGGACCAATCAGATTGTCACTGAGTTTGCCGTGGATTTAAGAGGAGCAACTATTGGTTGGGCTGCCAAAGAGAAGTCGAGCAAGAAAAACGTGCTTGAGGTAAAGAAACCGTTCACAAATGTCATCCAGTAACCATTATGGTGTGCTGTAGTGTCAAATAAAGAGTATGTGCTTGTGCCTTTAGCTGAGGAGTCGAGCTGGCGCAGAGTTCTTGATTCAGTATGACACCGATGCCATCATCAACGACTGGCACAAAGTCATCGTAGATACCATTCGGCTGCTGGTAAGCCTGAAGCTGTCTTGTCAGACACTCATGTTTGAAATGTTATTATGCACTTGATATGAGTGTTAAGGTGTAATGATATTGATATACTCATGGTTTTATGAATGCTCTGAAGAAACATAGCTCTGTTTTATTCTGCTTGTATGTTTCTCTCTTGATTTATTTGGCTATCTCTGACTCTCTCTGTGTCTCTGATGCTGTCTATCTCTCTATCTCTCTCTGTCTCTGATGCTGTCTATCTCTCTATCTCTCTTGGTCTCTAACTCTATCTGACTTTCTCTCTCTAACATTTTCTGTCTCTGATTCTCTTTCTCTGACTCTCTCCCTTTCTTTCTCTGACTCTCTGTGTCTGAATCTCTCTTTCTGTCTCTGACTCAGGAAATGGAGCACCACCACTCTGAGGATGAAGAGGAGATCAGTGAGAAGTCCTCCAGTACAGAAAGGGAAGACAGATTCCCCATAGACAGGCAAAGGATGAACAATGGTGACTGAAGAATGTGTCTAAACACTAAATCTAGAAAGATTTTAGAGTTCACTCCTCCGCAGTACTTGTAGGAAGCCCATTTCGACATAGAACATTACATTTCACTGGGCCATTACTTAAGAGCCCATTATCTCACTCTGCTTGACAATCAGCAGGGCGACACGCTTCTTCCAACTCAACAACTGAGGCAGACCCGAAGAAGGTTCGCAACAAGCTACGGAAGTTTCTCCTGAAGAGGCCCACATTGCAGTCGGTCAAAGACAGGGGCTACATCAGAGGTGAGATGAAGGCTCCTATTCTATGCTCCATATGGGCCCTGGGCCGTGTTGCCCATCATCAATCATTTTCCCATTTGATGCAGAAAATGTGTTTGGCTGTCACCTGCCAAACCTCTGCGCCCAAGAGAAACGGACTGTGCCTACCTTTGTTGAGAAGTGCATTTGGACAGTGGAGAAAAGAGGTGTGTTCCTGTTAGATAAAAAAAAATTAAAATATTATTTTGAATGTTCAAAAAAATCTTATTTTGAATGTTTGAATGGTGTAGTGAGAGTCTTAACCTCGATTTTTCCAATGTTGTCAGGTTTAGGGGTGGATGGGATCTACAGAGTCAGTGGGAACTTGGCCGTGATTCAGAAACTGCGTTTCAAGGCTGACCATGGTACTCTTGTTGTTCCTGTCCAATTCAAATTTCATTTTCTGTGCTGTTTAAATGCATTCTAGATGATCTTGATATATCCGCTGTTTGGCAACCTTCATTGAATTGTCCTCAGATCTCAGTGCATATTGTCTTGTCTGCAGAGGATCTGAACCTGGAGGAGGGTCACTGGGACATCCACGTCATTACCGGGGCACTTAAGCTCTTCTTCCGGGAGCTGCAGGAGCCGCTGTTCCCCTACAGCCACTTCAACAGCTTTGTGCAGGGCATCAGTGAGCATCCCCTCATTTGTTCCCATGGAGAGAATGCAGCAAGGCTGAATGCAGGATGTCCACCACATTACTCATCTAGACTACCCTTTTTCTCCAGCTCCATCAACGATAGCCTTAATTATAACTATTTACCATGGTTGACATGCTAACAATTTCATATAATAAATGGCCCCTGAATTAGTATCAACTAAGCAATGTTTCCAATTTGCATCTTTTAAGCTCCAAAATCTTAATAATATCATAATCAGACATGTCACTGGGACATTTACATCTGCAATTTAGCCTGTATCCTCTCCATCATGACCTACAGATATCATGGTTAAAATGTCCAACATTACTGTTATCGAAGACATTTTAATTGATGTATTTGTATAGCACCAGGTGATTGGGTTCAGGGCCTTTAAGGGCCTTTTTTAACCTTCCTGAGATTAGATGAAATAGTTTGTTATTTGAGTTTTTTTATGTGAAGCACTTTGAATTGCCACTGTCTATGAAAAGTTTTCTAAACTTGTCTTGCCATAATTACATGGGAAATCAGACTGAGCGTGTGGCATTACAAAGTTCATTGTAGATAGATCTTTTTGTATTTGTGTGTGTGATTTATGATAGAAATCCCAGACTACAACAGCAGAGTGTCCTATATGAGTGATCTGGTGAAGTCTTTACCACCATCTAATCACGATACTATGGAGGTGCTATTCAGCCATCTGAGGAAGTATGTTTCTCCATTTTCCCCCATTACATAGGAAGGCCCAGGGACCACAGTTGTCAAAATTTTCAAAATAACAGTTTTGATTTAAGATGCATGTTTATTTGTTCTAAATGAATTAAATTCAAGAGGCTGGTGAATTTACCCAAGCTAATAGTCTGGGATTGCATACAGAGGCAGTCTTTCTGACTGTTTTTCTCACCCTCAGAGTCATTGAACATGGGGAAGAGAACAGGATGTCCGTACAGAATGTGGCCATCGTCTTCGGGCCGACGTTGCTCAAGCCGGAGGTGGAGTCAGCGAACCTAACCATGTACATGGTCTTCCAGAACCAGATCATCGAATTCATCCTAAACGAGTTCGAGACCATCTTCCACATGTGAACCAATTGTGAATCAGACAACACATCTGTCATAGGTCAAACAGTTAAGGATTACGTCAGATGTCTTGAGGTGAAAAGTCAAGAAGTGATTGTAAAACCTTCAGGTAGCATGTAGCTATCCTATTTCTGCTGCTCTTTAATATGTTTCTCCCCAAAACAAAAGAATATGTAAACTAAAATTGGAATATTGCTAAAATGATTGTAAGTGGGGGAGGCTCAGTTAGCACTACACAGATGACGTATTGCTAACATCTTCCCTTTTACATTCATTTCCTGATACCACTTAGGCATGCTAGCATATTGGGATCAAGTATTCCTTAAATACCAACAAAGATGACTGCAGTGTAATAGAATGCATGCTGCCTATAAATTGAATGATATACAGAATATTCAGTTTAAGTTGCTGGCAGAATATGAAGACAATTTAGTCTGAATTAAATATAGATCTTACACATGAAACATTAGGCAAGGATTTGAAAAAATGTAGAGGAAGGATTAACTTTAATATTCAACTGGAAAATGTAGTTGATATTTTGGCATCTTGTACTCAGGCAGCTGTTCCCTGACTCTTTCTTTCAGACCCTCTCATTTGTGTTTACTTGTTTGCAAGTCTGTTCCATAAGCAATCTCATGTCCCTAAAGGTCCAGCCAACAGTCGCCACGTTGTCCTCCTGTGCACTGTGTATCATTACAGCAGTGCTGCATTTACAGTGATGCTTGGTCTGGAGAAGAGGCTTCTCCAGGGTAAGAGGCTTCTCCAGGGTTGCCACACAGTCAAACCCAGAAACCCTCATGCAAGCTGTAGTTTTATGCAGAAACTCATTCTCTCTTCACAAACAGCATTTTAGAGATGAGAATGTAGATCAAATTTTTCATTTTTGTTGCCATTTAAAAAAAAGAAATTAGCATGTTGTCTGTCTTCATTTAGTACCAACACCTGCAACATAGAAATATGCTTAAGATAAACTTCAACTAAAAACTGTAAATTTGCAACAATAGTTTACTTGTACAGGGTCAGCATAATATGTTAGATTTGTTAAGGCAAGGATAGATACCTGTCTCTGGAAAATATATTTGCACATAGACGAAGATTAATCCTTGAAGAAATAAAACATAGATGTAAAGAATTGTAAAGCATTAATATTTTATGTAATAAGGCACATTCGTATGCTTAATTTTAAGTGGTTTCATGGTGTACATACAGAAGGCATATTTATGCTGTAAATTACCCACAACGAACAAGATTTTAATAAAGTAACTGTTTCACAACTTGCGTTGTTGAAATTTTCTCACAGTGACTGTTAAAGCTGCGACAAACCAAACAAAACATGCTAGAAGAGCAACAACATTAAATATTAGCATTCTTAATATCATCCTGCACTCACTTAGCATCAGTCATTTAGTGACCTGCAGTCTCACTGGGCTGCCTAGGACAGTGTTGTGTTGGCACACACTGTCACATCTTACCATCCCATCCAAGCAAGGTCTTTTTGGATTTGTCTAACCATCTCAACTGGCCAAGGTCCGTTTGGATTGGGATTTTATAAGTGGGTGGGCACAGTGGGTCATCAGGGTTAACTAATTGCCATGTTTGTGGAACCACTCCTGGACCATTTTGTCCATGTTCACAGATGACGCAAAGTGGTGTCCTGCAGCATTCATGTCCTGTGGTGTTTGTACACTGCTGCTCCACTGTCTTGAAGGGGCAGTAATGAAAAGGCAGAAACAGGGTGAACATATCCCCTAAATTCCTCTATTCACATATCCTTCACCATTAGTATGAAACAGCAGAAACCAGGAATCTTCAAATCAGGTGATGTTTTCATTCTTCAGCCCATTGGTTCCTTTTTTCCCTGAAAGACTTTGAATTCTTGAAGGTTGCAAAAATGAAAAAAGTGCATTCTGTGTGCATATGTGTATTCTTCAGTGTTCTGACCTTGGTTTCAGTGTGGTTTTGGTTCTCAGTTCTTTCTTTGGAAGTACAGACCATAACTTTAATAAGGGCCGAGAGAGCTGACTGTAAGACTGTACGTTGAGAGGCTGGTTGACCTCAGTGAGTGGGAGAAGCCCCACTACCCTACTGGAAGGAGAGGAAGAGGAGTCAAGATCAGTGGCGACCACAGAGCGGCTGAATAGCAGAAGCACTGTAAGATTGGTCACGGACACAAATGGGAGTGCACATAGAATGAAGGGTGTGATATCAGGAGTGCACATAGAATGCAGTGTACAAGAAAAACATAGTGATATGCAATCCGTTATCAATAGATTATTGATTAGCAATCGGACTATCATTTTTAAAATGACAGTCAGACAGAAGAGTCAACATTTCACCAAAATAAATGACACAATCAAGACCCATTTAAAGAAATCAGAAGCACATTTACAGGTACATCTCAATAAATTAGAACAGGGGTCACCAACCTTTTTGAAGTTGGGAGCTACTTCTTGGATACCAATTATTGCGGAGGGCTACCAGAAAGAAAGTTGTTGAGCCGGGGGGGGGGGGGGGTGGCGAACGAAAGTTGTTGAGCGGGGTGGGGGGGGGGGGGGGGGGATTGGGTTCATGTGCGCGTGTCAATTGCTAAGCGGGAAGACCGCTAGCAACCGCGGACAATCGCTAATAGCAGCAAAAACATAAACGATGCAGTGCTTTGGTGCATGGCAATATAGTGAGCTGTTTTTAAAACAAGCCCGCGGGCGACTCATAACGTCCCCGCGGGCACCACGTTGGTGACCCCTGAATTAGAATATCATCAAAAAGTTAATTTATTTCAGTAATTCAATACAAAAAGTGAAACATAGATTTGTGACAAACAGAGTGATCTATTTCAAGTGTTTATTTCTGTTAATGTTGATGATTATGGCTTACAGCCAATGAAAACCCAAAATCATTATCTCTGAAAATTAAATTATATAAGACCAACTGAAAAAAGGATTTCAGCTGTAGGTCCAAGGTGTTGTTTTCAGATTAAAGTAAAATATGCATTTCATCTGGAAGAATGGTGGAGAGGCCCACAATCCAAGCCATATCATCTGCTGGTGACCAAAGTCAGCACAGCCATCAACCAGGAATTTTTAGAGCACTTCATGCTTCCCTCTGCCGACAAGCTTTTTGGTGATGGAAATTTCATTTTCCAGCAGGACTTGGAACATGTCCACACTGCCAAAAGTATCAATACCTGGTTTAATAACCACAGAATCACTGCTTGATTAGCCGGTAAACTCCCCTGAATCTCTGGGGTATTGTCAAGAGGAAGATGAGCGACATGCAGATGAGCTGAAGGCTGCTATCAAAGCAACCTGGGCTTCCATAACACCTCAGCAGTACCACAGGCTGATCACCTCCATGCCATGCTGCATTGATGCAGTAATTCGTGCAAAAGGAGCCTAAGAATTGGGTGCATTTACTGTACATACTTTTCAGTAGACCACCATTTGTGAATTAAAAATCCATTTTTCAGTTGACTCATTTATTAAAGATTTATTCACAAAATGTTTAATAAAGATATGTAGACGAAACAATATGCCAGTGCTTAATGTCACATATGAGATACTGCAGTACATAATAAACAACCACATAATTTGGTAGGGTCCCACTGTCAAGTGATTCTGGACAAACCTTGCAGCATTCAGATCCTATGCAGGGACTTATTCACAGTTCTTTCCAATCATCCAATCATCCAATCATCGTGAACGCATTTGCTGGAACTGGATGAAATGAACGTGGCGTACGGTTAAGTTGCAGCCACGTTGCTAAAAAAAATGTTCAAAGAATCTTGGGGTAATATTTGATCCTGAACTCAGGTTCAACAAACAAATTAACTAAGTTAATTAAGTTAGGGTTAGGGTTGGGCGGTTAGGGTTAGGGTGGCTCCCACATGTATAGATTTGCTTTAGCCATACTCGGTCTCCAGATCCTTGAGGTCATCACTTCAGGTGCTGCTCACTGTGTGTCAGTCTGACCTGAAGCTCAAAGGGAACCACAGAGACTGTGGCTCAGTCTACCTCTGGACATTAGGTCTGCAGCCTCTATTGATGCTTTTAAGTCTAGGCTTAAAACCTATTTTTACCAAGTAATCTTTGGCTCAGTAAACTTATCGTGGTCATATTTTTGTATGGATTTTCTGTACATTGGTTGCTGTTTAATTTTGTTTTTAATTGTATTCTGCTTGCATAGCACTTTGGTCAAAATATGATTAATACTTAAATACTTACACTTGCCAGAGGCACATCCAGAGACTCCAAGACTCTGGAGACAGGATGACAGTGGAAACCTTAAAGTTTTCTAATCTTTGTTTGTACATCACAGATGCTAGCACTACTTTAGTAAAAGTTTCTATATGTTGATACACAACACAGTATGCGGATTCTCTGTAAAATCCCCAGAGATACCACCTAGTGACAATTTAAAGAACTACAACAGTGAAATCCAGCATACAGTGAATCAAAATTGCAGAGTCCAATTTCCTTTTTGCATTGGTTCATATATGGTAAGATCAATACATTCAGGATAGCCATTGTTATTTTCATTGTGCAGACTGTTAGGTAATAATGGAACTATATAAACTATCACAAGGCCACTAAAAAAGTGACAGGTGCTTATAAAAATTACACAGTTTATTAATTAACAGCAATAGAGGTGCAGAATTTAGACCTTGAATAAACATCAATCATCAAATAACATAGCCATGCAGCATGCTGGCCCTATGCTGGAATATTCTGAAAGTTACAGTTGATACACTATTATGCTTTTACATGCAGGATTACAGGAAAATACAAAGAAAGAGGGGAAAATAAACTTTACCCAGCAAAATGTCTGACAGCAACTAAACACATTATTTGTTTATTTATACAAATTAGCTCAATAAAAGTGAACCAAGGTGGTGACACTGTAGACCTCTGGGTATACTGCTGCCTCAGCTACACTGCAAATAAGCACCAACAACAGAACAACCACGGAAATTGTAACACAATGTTGTACAGGATGGCCCAAGCTTTAACACCTTACTGAAAGTGCATGGAAGCTCTAATCTCTGATTAGTAATTCCATTAGTCACTGGAATGTACTTGGTGTTTGTATAAATCTAAAGGCATCAGGATAAATCGGAAGAGGTTCCTAAAGGGCTTGTGGAACAAGTTCTTATCCATCTTCTTCTGCTTCTGAAACTTTGTTGCGCTCACTTGCTACGTCCAAAGTGCTAAACCACTCTGCAGAGCTCAAGGCTCCTAGTAACTCCTCCAATCTGAGCACAGGAAAGATAGGATTTAGCATCACAAGACATTTTAGTCACCAGAATGCCCATTTTGGGTAAAACTACCCAGAATTCATAAATCCTCTGTTATGTTATAAATAGGCTATTGCAAACCATTAGCAAGTTGTGAGCAAGACTTCAAATGCAGTTGAACCTGATGTTATAGCATCAAAGAACCTGTGAGTAATAACGTTCACAATGTTGAGTCAACAAGCTAGAACCACACCTTCAGTGTTTATCTCCCTGGTGGGGCACTTCCCAATAAACTGGGCTGTACTTGTGAAGTCATAGTTAGGTGTACCTAACTCCTCTCTTCAGAAACTGCAGAACCTACACCTAATTCTACTCTTCAGAAACTGCAGAAGTGTAAGTGCAGAAATGTCCTGCCTGACTGCAGTACAAGCATATATGATGGCCATCTGGTTGACACTAACACTACAGGTCACTGAGAAGTGAGCCATCCAGAAGCCAGTGACAGGGACTCCAGATGTTTCATAGTAGCATCCAATTAGACCTCCTTCTTTAACTTGGCCAATTCATCAGTACACATTACCAGGATAACATACTGTATGGATCCACCTTATTGGATTTAATCAAACCCTTTGCTGTAATGTCCTCCTCAAAATACCATCCCATACATGTCCAATGTCCAAGAAAATTCTAGAAGCAGCTGCCAAAGTTACATATATTTCTCATAAGGTGAAGACATCTACGACTTACTGTAATTTAACAAAATGACACTATGCCACGAATATTCACATGAACAAATGAAATCTATTCTAATCCATTCATATTTTATTTTATATATGATATATTTTTCGTTTGCATTTAAACAGGTATCTCATATGTACTCATCATGGGATAGCTGGCTTCCTTTCAACAGCTCCGTGGAAACTAACCGATTGCGAGTCCCCGCGTCTAGTTGAATGATTTTTTTTTTGCTGCCTCATCGGCTCACTTCCGTTTTGGAGCACCTCAGTGTACAATCTGGAATACACATGCCATAGTAAGACCGCAGATTAGGTTACCGACTACCGATATTGTAGATTAAAACCTTTTTTCTTGGCATTCAGACCGACGTTTTAGGACTAACGCCAGCCACTCGTCTTGGACGGCAGATTGTCGTCCTAAGAGCTCCTCGCAGTTATGCTGCTTAGCTAGTTAGCTAACAAACTGGAGGTAGCTAGCCAGCTAAATGGTTATATGATCTACGTTTTGTAGTTGGTCGTATAGGAGGTTGTTTGTTTAAACATCTTTTGAAATAATTAATGGTAGCTAAGGAAAAGTAATGGTTTGCAAGTGTTGACTATAGCCATATAGCTAACGATTCTGTGAGCTGCTAGCTAGCTAGGACAGCTGCCGGGGACCTGGACGAGGAGCCTTTATGCGGGGGTGTGCGGTAGCTAACGCTAGCCGGAGCCTACACGCCTGGGCGGAAGATACACGCACTGAGAGGAAGGACAGCGTCTCGTCTGGTCGACGCGGGGCGTTTCTGCAGCGAGGGCTCTGCTAGCATCCGTTCGCCAAGGCCTGAAATGTCCACATTCTAGCGATCGACTAGATCAACGTCGGGGATATAAAGTAGCGCACCAAGGTAAGGAAACCGCCACGTAGTAGTTACGGGAAACGTTCACGGATCGGTTTGTGTTAATGGAGCCGGACGAGTGGCTAACGTTCACGTACGCGCCTGCGCTCCTGTTCCGATGGTATTGGATCTTTTAGCGGGTCTACAGCTTTAGACAGGCGGTGGCGGTGTGGCGAAAATGGGCTGTAGGTTACGGTAACCGACGGTTTTCATCGACTGCGAAGGCACGAAAAATGGGATGTTCGCTCAGTCGGCGGCTGTTTGTCACACACCACGCCGAGGTGGCCGGAAGGTTAGTCGACGCGAGTCGTCCTTAGACATTGAGGCTCGGCTACGTTCACGTACCCCGGCGAAAAGGGGTTAATGTGAGCGGAAACGTCGCTAGCCCGTTCGGCCGTGGCTCCGGTCGTGAAGGGCTAGCGGTGCAGTCCAGATTGTGGAGACTCGATTATTCCTGGCGTGTGTTACCGAGAGCAGGGAAGTCGCCAAACGAATCGGAACTTCGGCTCTCGAAAAGCGAAGTTGGGGGCTATGTTAGGCTTTGTAGCTAGTCGTGCTAATGGAGAAGCGGAGCACACCTGCTAAAGTAAACAATATAGCGAGATGGTTAGACCGGGTGAAGTGATGAACCTCAGGCGTGATCCACTTGTCTCTTTACGGTGATCGACGGCGCTTCCCCCCCAGTGTTCGCCGTGTTGTGTCGGAAGGCGAAATGTGCGTGCGTCTGTGTATATTGGGTCTTTCTTTAGTGAGCTAGCTAGCTAATTTAAATTGGGCCTTCCGACATGTTAAAGATAAAAAAAACATAAACGGTCTCTGCTTCAGCAAAACAGCTAGATAAAGGCAATTTGCTTACGAGACACCCGAGTTTGTTGCGTATGATTTTAAAGTTAGCATTAAAGCGTAATTACTTAACCGTTGCACACGAGATAACCCGGGAAAGGCTTATCTAGGTTAGTTAGCTAGAGACGGCTAGCCAGACTAGCTTCACGTTAGCGAGCATAATATAGTGTTGTACGCAAGAGTGTTGTAGCCGGGAAACGAAGCGCCCGGGCCGGCTTGCATTTAGTTTTGTTTATAGTAAGGTATGCTGCCTTTTACATGCGGTGTTTTCCTTCATGTAACCTACATCATGGATGACCAGTTAAAATTGAGGCTCAACACGAACACCGGATTGCAGAAACTCTTATGACCTCGACTACATTTCGGAACTGTAAAATTTTGGAGTATTAACGGATTGTACAACATATTATGTTGGTCAATGCTTTTGAATTTGAGTGCCGAGTACCCATTGTTTTCTGATTGTTTCCCCAACATCTAGGCTAGTCTTTTAGGCCCTTGTTCTGCACAGTGTAACTTTGTCCCATGCTGTGAGTCATAACATTTGGTAGTTATCATAGGTTTACAATGACACATGTCTTGAATTGAATCCGGTAGTATCAATGAGGTCGGGGTTTGTAGAAATTGGCTCTGCTAGTACTGAGAACTAGAAAGTTGAATTGCGCTGGTAATCATTACAGCAGAACTGAACTCAAATGTTCATACTCAAACTAAAAATTGCCATGCCATGTTAAGAGTAACTGCTCTGAAGATTAAATTCTTATTTTGCTGTTCTGTATCAGTAAGATTACTAGTTAGCTTATCCTACTTCACATGAATATTTTTGTATTTACTGTTCATCAATTTCTCAATTAATTTAACATGAATTCAGAAAATATTTAATATTGTTATCTTTTTAAAATTCTTTAAAGTGATGTTCTCGAAGTAAAACATTTGTCAATATAACACTGGACCAATACAGTAAGCTTTGACAAAGCTAGAAAAATCAAACTTTGGAAGATGATTTGAAATCACCCTCGTTAGTACTGTGGGTATGGGTCTGTACTGAAAACACAAAGGTTTTCAAGTAGGCCTAATGTTGAAAGACCTTTTAATTCAGTATACTGAATTTGGTTATCATGGTGAACATCTTTTTTGAATGAGACCTCAGTCTAGTACAGATCATGCATCTATATTTAGTAAGCTACTATAGATCCTATAACATTTATATCTGGTATGTATCATTATGTGTTCTATGTGACACAGGAACCAGTGTCTTAGCCAAACAGGAGAAATTGAGCCACTATGCTATACTATACTTAGACTATATCTTGTCTCTCTATAAAACATATATTGTTCTATTGCTACGATGATGAATTCTTATCACAGAGCACATTGAATGTATAGCATCAGTGTTACAACTATCACAAAACCCTGTACGATTTTAATAATAATGCTCAATTGGCTTGATCAGCAGTTGTTTAATTGTATAGGTCCCAGATTTTGAAATCAATGCCTTTTCACCTGGGTAGGCTTCTCGGTAATGGCATTCAAAGAACCCTCCTAGTTTTTTAATAACAAATCAGCATTTTTAGATGTTCCCTTTCTGTGTTATGATCTGAATTATTTGTTGTCTTTTATTCATGTGAAAAAAAAACAGAATTTAGAGTGCCTGTGTGGTATAGTTTATAGTTTTATCTTAAGCCAAAAGCTCTGTATTGAATCTGGAATGCAGTTCTTGATTAAGTATTTGACAGGAGTGTTTTGCGTCACTACTTCCACTATTGTGTGTGTGTGGGCTTCTGATGTTTTTGTTATTTCTTTTTCCAGAATCACTGGACTTCAGAGCACTGATGTAGGGGCATTCTCTGGCCCGCCTGTTTTCTCTTACTCTACCTCAAGTTCTCCCATTAAACAACTAAAACCAACAATTACCTTCAGCTCATGAGGAAATAACCCAAGATTGTAACAACTGCAACCTTCTTCAGGCCACTGTCTGAGCACTGTTGACCCCAGCAACAAAGTCAAAGGATGCAAAAATGGATTTCCCATCTCTCTGCAAAATCTAGAATCTTATGCACATTCCACTACAAACGGTTCATCAGTTGAGGAGAAGCATCCATACTGGTAGCCTACACTTGATCCTGTGGTGGTCTTTATTTTTTACCCCCCTCCCCTTGCCTGTTGTGTGTTGCAAGACATTATAGCACATTCTCTGCTTGCCTACTGCATTTCTTGTTCTTGTGGAGGTGTCCGGTTACACCGGCGGTCTCGTGACTTTCTGAAGCTGGGGTCCGACTCATGGGATGCAAGGATGTCGGAGGCAGGAGAGCGTCGCCCGGTCAACACAGAGTATGCTGTCTCTGTGCTGGAGCAGCTCAAGTTCTTCTATGAGCAGAAGCTAATGACAGATATCACCCTGCTGGTGGAAGACCATGAGTTTCCATGTCATAAGATGATTCTGGCCACATGCAGCTCCTACTTCAGGTATGCATAATAACTGAAACTGCGTGTGTGACCGCCTTTGCCCTTTTCTCTGTGTTGCCAGCCAGCCGCTTTTGTCAGTTGTGTAAAGACAGCAGTGGGTAGTCATGGTGCGGGCAATGTCTCTGTAGAACCGGATGTCAGACATTTGATTGTTTGAATTGTGTGCTTCTGCAGGGCCATGTTTATGAGCGGACTCAGTGAGAGCAAACAGACACACGTTCACCTGAGGAATGTGGATCCGGTCACACTGCAGACCATCATCACCTATGCCTACACTGGCAATCTAGCCATCAACGACAGTACTGTTGAGCCCCTCTATGAGACTGCTTGCTTTCTGCAGGTGCCGTGATCTGCACAAATACATCTATATGCTCATATTATTAAGGTTTTTTTTAACACCTTATTTGTAATGGTACCTGTCTGAAAGATGTTGGGGCTATTTAACTTCAACAGTTATGTATGTAAAAAATGAACCTGCCTCAGCTCCCTAATAACCAGTGCATTATGATTTTGTGATTGTTCATAAAAATGTTAGGCTTTTTAATGCAAATGATGTGGGGTAAATTTAGCTGTCACCTTATAATATCCTTTCAGCTTTAGTTACTTTGTTGTGGTTCCTGTATTGTGCTAATAGGTTCCTGTATTGTGCTTCCTTATAACACCTCTGTTTTTCAGGTGGACGATGTGCTGTTGCAATGTCGGGACTATTTGGTCAAGAAGATCACAGCCGACAACTGCGTACGCATGCTGAGCATTGGCGACTTGTTCAGCTGCAGTGAGCTAAAGCAAAGCGCCAAGCGTATGGTGGAGCACAAGTTCCCCGTGGTCTACCGCCAGGAGGCCTTCCTACAGCTGAGCCACGAGCTGCTTCTCGACCTGCTCAGCAGCGACAATCTCAACGTGGAGAAGGAAGAGACGGTACGAGAGGCGGCCATGCTGTGGTTGGAGTACAACATGGAGGCGCGTTCGCAGTACCTCTCGTCTGTCCTGAGCCAGATTCGGATCGACGCGCTTTCAGAAGTGACCCAGCGTGCCTGGTTCCAGGGTCTCCCGCCTAATGATAAGTCTGTGGTGGTACAAGGTCTATATAAGTCCATGCCCAAGTTTTTCAAGCCTCGGCTGGGGATGACCAAGGAGGAGATGCTGATCTTTGTTGAGGCAGAGTCACCTGGAGATAATCATCCAGTGGTAGTTGGTCCTCGTCACTCTGTGGTCTGTTATAGTCCACAGGCTGAGAAAGTCTACAAATTGAGCAGTCCACCCGGAGACCTGCAGAAGGTCGGCACCCTGGTGACCCCAGACAACGATGTGTTCATTGCCGGTGGACAGGTGCCCCTTAAAAGTGCTCTCACTAGTCATGGCAGCAAGAGTGGCAAGCTACAGGCTGCGTACTGCTCGGTGGACAGTTTCTACTGGTTGGATGCACAGCAGAACACCTGGGTGGCCAAGACCCCCATGCTTTGCGCCCGTACCAAGCCTTCTCTCGTCTTTTGCCAGGGATTCATTTACGCCATCGGCGGCGACAACGTGGGTGGGGAACTGAACAAGCGTACGGTGGAACGGTACGACTGCGAGAGGGATGAGTGGAGCATGGCCAGCCCCCTGCCCTGCGCTTGGAGTTGGAGCGCAGCTGTGGCCACCCGCGACTGCGTGTACGTCATGAGCCACGACCTCATGTACTGCTACTTTCCTCATGCCGACACTTGGGTGGAGATGGCCATGCGGAAAACCAGCCGTTGCTTTGCTTCCGCGGCCGCACTCGGAGACCTCATTTTCTACATCGGCGGCCTGCATGTGGTGGGCAACTCGAGCTTGCGACTCCCTACCAGCACGATCGACGGTTCCTCGGTCACCGTAGAGGTGTACGACATCAACAAGAACGAGTGGCGGATGGCCGCCAACATCCCGGCCAAGCGCTACTCAGACCCCTGCGTCCGCGCCGTTGTGCTGCTCAACTCGCTGTGCATCTTCATGCGCGAAACGCACCTCAATGAGCGCGCCAAGTACGCTCTCTACCAGTACGACCTGGAGCTGGACCGCTGGTGTCTGCGGCAGCCCGTGTCTGAACGCGTCCTCTGGGACCTGGGAAAGGATTTCCGCTGCACTGTTGGCAAATTGTACCCCTCTTGCTTGGAGGAGTCACCCTGGAAGCCACCTACCTACCTCTTTTCCCCCGATGGAGTGGAGGAGTTTGAAGTGGACAGGGACATGGTGTCTCTGCCTCACGTATAGCTCACAACATCCATCCCTTGGCTGATCTGCTTCTCTGGATTTTGAACTCTTCTGTTTAAGTGACTTTCTGAAGAAGGTTGGTGAAAGGGTGGATGGCACGGCAAGAAATGGGTTAGAAGTGCTCAAGACTGCTGGGGTTATCTGACTTCAAATAGCATCTAAAGACTTACTGTGGAAATGGGGAGTGTTTTCCCCTTAACCTGCCCATCCCGGAACTGGTGTCACCACTCGTAGCTTTTAACATAATCCATTGTATGCCTCAAAACAGCATAGATGATAATCCCTCAAAAGACTAGCATAATGTTTTGTAGTTATTATATTTGTTTATTTCTTGTAAGCATTATTACAGGTCTGGTGTACTGTTTCAACAATGTGATAATGTAAAGAGAGTATGATGATTACATTGTGGATAATGATGCACTTACTGGCTAACGTTCTATAGTTGACGTTGGCAATGATACCAAATGCCCTCTGTTTTCTTGCCTTTCTACCAATTTTCTTTCTTCATCACTAATTTTGGAGTGCTGTCCGGGATATGGCAGCTATTGATAGGAATTGGGTGTCTGTGTGCTGGGCACGTGTTGGTGAGTTTATCGAAGGTGTCTTGGTTTTTAGAAGCTGACTGCTGGTTCAGTCACTGGCTCGTCTGTCCTTTTTGTACATCTCTCAGCTCCAATCCTTACTGCCTCTCTACACAGTGGTATCCTGGTGGGTTACTCTCCCCCCCCCCCCAATCTAACTAGCCTGTGGCGCTGAACCTACTGGACCTCTGTCTGCACAGTGGGCAAGGAGTCATCTCCTCTGACCATCTCCATTGGGTTTGCTGGAATTGCTAAAGTATATTCTTATGCTCTTGTTTGCTCTCACATGTGCCGACTCCTGCGGTGTCTGCCTTTCTCGCTCTCTCGTGCGCACACGTACTTGTATTCTGAGATACAAACATGTCTCCACTGTCAGTTCAACAGTGATTTGGACTCTTGTGTATTATTTCCTAGCTGCAAAAGTATAAATGTCTTTCATATTTCAAAAAAAAGTTTGAGGAAATTATCAGGTCTGTTTTGTATTAGTGTCTTTTTTATTATTTAATATCAGCCATTACTGTAGAGTGATTGTGAACAGACATCTATGTTTCCTCCCCCCACCCCCAATGAGAATTGAGGAGTCTTGCTGCTGATTGGGTCGTTGAAAAAGGATAAGCCCAAGGCTGTTGCTATGGCAATTGTCCCAGCAACCACTATCAGTAGGGTATAGAAGAGTCTGGAAAGGGGCTTCCTCCTACCTTAAACAGGAGCACAGGTGCTGCTTGGCAGATATTTTACCAGCATGTTCAGCTGCATCCTGTTCTTTTGGCACTGTATTTTGAATGAACATTAATTTATTAAAAACCATACCAAAAGCCTTTCTTTGATTAGATTTTTGTCATTCATAGATTCCCATTTTTCTTTGTAGCTCATTTCATTATTCACATAAGTCATGAAATGTGACTTTACCATTCAGATGCCTTGTTTCTTTTTATTTGATGCCCTCATTTAAGATGACGTAAGAAAGGGCTTTCCCCAGGGACTTGCCTGGGCCCTAGATTTGAGACTATTGATGGTTGTTGGGGAGCGGTCTATTAATGGAACATAGTTATTCAGATATATTTGATTTTTGATAATCTTAAACAGTACTGTTTTGTGAGTAGAACAGAGGTATTCAAATCTTCAAGGTCTAGGTCCAATAGGTTTTGTACCCTCCCATTATCTGGGAGTGAGTTGTGATTGACAAAGTTCAGCTATGATTATCATTTTATCAACTACAGGGGCTTGTATAATCCAGCACCCCATTTGAATTTGAGGTCTGGATTTGACTACCTCTGGTGTAGCATAATACAAACCACAGGGCTTAA
The DNA here is from genome assembly GCF_052324685.1 of Brachyhypopomus gauderio. Classification (NCBI taxonomy): domain Eukaryota; kingdom Metazoa; phylum Chordata; class Actinopteri; order Gymnotiformes; family Hypopomidae; genus Brachyhypopomus; species Brachyhypopomus gauderio. The sequence continues at coordinate 1,196,690 of NW_027506880.1, read as the reverse complement.
TCTGTCTTCTGAACAAAGGTTTAATAGAACTAACTTCTAAATTGTTAACCATATTTGTATTCTGATGTGTCTCAGAATTCAAAACATTATGCAAGAAATGTAGCGTATACAATTAGCAGCAAGCTACTTCCTGTGAGCCACCACGTAGCATGCTGTGTGCACACGGTTTAAAAATCCTGCTCCCTATTACAGATTCAAAATTGACAAAAGTCCAGTGAGAAAACAAGCGACAACATTGTCTGATGGGGAGAGCTGATAGGGATGGACACCTTCGTGACCCTTGGTACCATGAAGTCAGTGCATACAGCTTGCACGATCTTGTAGAGAAGACCAAGCTTCCACATGTGTGCAATTGACATCAATTGGATTACACAGATTTTAGGCCACATATTAGGATATGTGTAAATGTTCTAGAATAAAACACTTGTAATAAAATAGTGAATTCATGTGCAGCGTGCTGAGGTATGTCATTTATTCTTGTTCCCATGTGCACATGCAGCACCTGGGCAAGGCCACCTGGCTTCTGATGGACTGAGGAAACACTGCAGCAAGAGTTTATGTACCCACGTGCAGTTTTTCTACTTGCTCTTTGTATTAAAGGTACACTTAACCGTACGCCACGTTCACTTCATCTGGGCAGCAGAAAGCACTGAGTTCGAGTTCCAGCTAATGCGTTCACAATGATTGGAAAGAGCTGTGAATAAGTCCCTGCAAGGTTTGTCCAGAATCACTTGACAGTGGGACCCTACCTAATTATGTAGTTGTTTATTATGTACTGGAGTATCTCATATGTGAAAAGCACTTGCTTATTGTTTCATCTACATATCTTCAAAGGGCTTGTGAATAAATGTTTAATAAATGAGTGTTATGTTTTTGGACATGGGAAAGGTGTTGCTAACCTGTCAAGACTAATAATCACAACTGTGCACACACCACTCTCAACAGACACCTGGATAAACATTGTTTCTGATCCTAACATTTGCTGTAAGTTTAGCATTACAGGTCATTTAAGATGTGTGCAGGTTTTGCCATAAGGCATAAGGGCTAGAATCAAAACAATAGATCCCACCCCATTTTCATCAGTGTCCCATGTCACTTTGAAACTCTTAAATCCAAGGCTGGTCGGGTCGTGTGGGCTTGACCTTATGTTCTGTTTTAAATTAACAGGAAGAACTATTTTAAACACTGGTGTATGTATGAGGCAGCATCCACTTAAAGATGTGGACCTTTTTTCACTTTAAACTCCATACTTGGGAACTGTAGCTCTACTTGTTACTCTCTGCCTTTGCAGTGTACAGTATTACCTACCTACTTTACACCTGTACCACCTGCTTTATTAGTTACACCTAGCTCACATCTGTAGTTCATATGTATAAAGTAACGAGTTCTAGCCAATATATTGGCCTCCACTCTTTCAGCTACTCCATATCCATTTCATCAGTCAGTGATGAAATGTCACTTTCTAACCACAAGATCAACGTTGAGTATTATTTGGGTGGTGGTCCACTTGCAAATCAACAGCACAGCTGACGTACAGTAGCAGTGAGGAGGTAGTTACTGTTGGTTGGCAAAAATCAAGAAATATACATGTGGACATACAAGCCCCAACTATTCAGGACAACTGATGTACACAGTGATATGCCTAATAAAAAAAGTAATCAAAAGTAATAATCACAAAATTGATTAGCATGTTTCAAACAAAATGAATATACTTTATCATTTGATGGATTAAGACATTTTAAATTAGCAACATGATTCAGAAGTATCTCTAATGGTGCTTAAATATAATTAAGATAATGTATGGTTGCCTATTTCTCAATTCCATAACTACACAAGAGCACCAGTTTGGACAGATTACACTGTGCTATGTTTTCATAAATCCATATTAAAGTTGTACTTTTTAATTTTTAGTTGAAATGATGTACTACTTTCATAAAGACTGAATCTGGATCTTTTTCTCAGGAATTTCCCATATTGCCAAACCAATTCCACTGCCACTCACTTTGCTATCACCAGAGCATGTTTTGATTGTACTATACCATTTTGTCAAAGTACCATTTTAAAGTCCTAATATAAATAATAAAGCTTAGAGACAGTATGGTTAAGTAATTCTCAAACCTTTCCAACAATTCTAAAACTGGCTATCACCAGTGCAAAAACACATTTTATTGTACCCTGTTTTAAAAATCCATGTAAACGTCCTAATATAATTAATGGGGCTTACAGACAATTGTGTGCAATATCTAAAAAATAATAACAATAAATAAATCAATCCCATAATGCCAAAACAATTCAACTACGAACCACGTGTGGTAGCGCTTGGTGATTACCAGTGTAAATTGGGACATACACATCCTAAGTCTGAAAATATTTCTCAGAAATGTATCTGAAAACACGGATAGCTGCGGTTTCAAATGTTTAACTATAGACTTATACAAAAACACAGATAAAGAGAGAGAATAAATTAGAAACAATTTTCATTGTAACTGTGCATTGTAATTTCTCCCATATGTGTGTTTCTGATCACAACACACGACACGCGTGAACAGCCCTTCATTCAATCACCGACGTCATTCGGATGCAGTCAAACGACACGGAAGTTGTGTCGCGCTTGTGACTGTGGATTTATAAATTACCATCGATGCAGGAAACAGAACAGCGTTCTTTTATCGATTCCGACTTTTAGTTCCGCACGTAAAAGTTCACAAAGCCGGGCTATGGAGTGCCACGACAAGGACGAACGTAAAGGACCCGTGATGCATATAGTCGTGGTTGGGTTTCATCACAAGAGGGGCTGTCAGGTATGCTAGTTAGCTGGGTAGCAGCTTCGAACTCCTATGATGGTTTCTATGTCATATAAATGATTTGCCCGCCTTTTTAAGTTGCATATTGAAATGATTTCGTGATCAACTATTGTGTATTTCTGCAGTCACACCCATTTTTTCCACACTGTCAACATTAACAAGTTGTTTAACGGCTAGCTGCAGTAGCATCTGTTTGAAAGTAGCCACAGCTCTCGCGAGGTCACGCGCGGTCCGGTTTGTTATTCGAATAAATCGCGAATAAGATGCGCAGATTTGACTGATTTAGCCAGATAGGTCACATAAAGTTGAATTTTAATTAGTTACAAAATCTAAAACAGTGTTAGTATGTCTCTGTCAATTCCAATGTTCACTTACCGGATTAGGTGGACACTACAACAGGATAGCTAGGTTAATTATTTAGAGCGATAAGACAGCCTAAAACAGGACTGCCCAAAACAGTACAGGACTATAACATAGCTTCAATTCGGATGTAACCAAAGCAAAAACAAACGTTTTTTGTATGTAAAGCAGACGTCCGAGAAAGCCAAAGCAAGATGTCCACCTGTTATTGTTACCAGCCTTAATATGATCAGTATGTTTTGTCAGCTATAGTCAGTATTCTTGACTGTGACATTGTAAATTTGGTAACTTGATTTTAAAGTTCTGTTTAAGATCAAACAACTGTAACTTATCTCAATCAGTATCATGTTAAATGTGCTTGTTAAAGTAGTTTGACAAGCAGTCTTATTAACAGTACAGTTTTTTCAACAACACTTTCTATATCGATCTTAACAGCAAACATAATGCTTACGAAGATGCTGAAACGTGTTAGTTCCTCTTAAAGTTTCTTTCTTGTGCTCTTGGTGAGTTTTTCCTTACCACTGTTGCCTTTGGTCACAAGGAGAGAGGCTTGTAATCGGACATCTCCACTACTACCCTGACAACAGCTAGAAAAATTTATTTGACTTGAAATTTTAATTTATTAATTTAAATACACTGTTTGTTTCAGTCATGGGCTTAGGTTAATAGAAGTACAAACGGCAGCTTTATATTAACTCAGGCCACAGGTCTGGAATAATGCTCTTCATAAATAATAATTATTTAATCTGAGGTGAAGTTTGCAAGTGACAGTTTTGTCCAGCTATCATACAAACATGTTGGCTGGGATAACAGGCCCAGCATGATCAGAGACAAACTACCATATGGTCTGCACACAGGGGGGACACATGAACTCCCATATGATGTTCACAAGTGTGGGGGGGGGGGGGGGGGGGGGGTCACAAACAGCAAAACGGGGGTGAATAAGTGCCATTAAAAGTGGTAGCAATAATAATAATAATAATATTTTTGGTATCTTTAAATTTGTATTGTGCAAATTATAGCAAGAAAAAATAAGTAATAGCAACATATCTAAAATATATTGAACATAAAATAAATAATGCTATTAATGGAAGTGCATGAATCTGCACTGTTGAACCAGTGTTTAGTATGACATTTGAACAGCATTGGTGAATCAGTGTTTAGTAAGACATGGTCAGCATTGATCTGTTACTAAATAATTGTTATAATTGAGTAATAAAGTACTGCTAGTTACTAAATGTTATAACTGAGTTATAAATTACTACATTACTAAATATAAGTGTTCATATATCTTTTACAGCAGTAACCATGATTGTAATTAGTAGCTAGATAATGCACTGTAAAATGTAGTGATTTGTTAAATAAAAGTCTTTATCATAACATATTTTGAAGCAACTAATGTAGAAGTCCTGATTGTTTCCAAAGGTTCCTTTCACACAGCTGTTCTCTGTGCTGCGGTTTTGTTGGTGTGCTCCTTTTCTGATGCACATGCATAATTGACCTGACTGAAGGAGATCCTGTAGTATCGGATGCCAGAGGGTTTGATCACTTGTCACTGTGTTCTCGATCTCGGCGATGCACGTCGTTGTTACCATGACTGCGCAAATGCATTGCCACCTGGAGCTCCATTTTAGGATTTATGTATTTTAAATGTAAAACTGGTAACCTATTTAAGATGTAAATTCATCAGTTAATCTTTGCAAAAGTGACAAAAATGCAGAATATATGTTCTTGAGAAACTATAGTCTATACATTTGATACCTTGACATAATTGTGAAATAACTTATTAGGAATGTTGGATTTCATATTTAGAGTGTTGTTTTTGGATGGATCTTGCATGACCGAGTCCTCAGACATGACCGAGTCCTCAGAAACCATCAGAGTGGATACTGGTAAGAAACGGGTGTAACTGTTTGCTTTTCAGGTGGAGTTCACTTATCCTCCCATCATTCCTGATGAGGGCCATGATAGCAACAACCTCCCAGAGAAGTGGAAGTACCTCCCCTTCTTAGCACTTCCAGACGGAGCCCACAATTATCAGGAAGGTAAGCCAAACCTGTGAATGCTCCATTGTTATCCTGAAGCTTTTGTTTTGGTGGGCGTTTCCAGATTGATGAGCAAGTACAGACAAACACAATGAGGAATGTGGGTTACTATTTAGAGAAAATTACATTAGAGGACAATTATGAAAAATAAACAGAAAAATTTAAGTTCCACCAAACAGCTATTATTATAGCCATTTAAGTTCTGTTTACTACGGTTTTCAGTAGTCAAGTTGTAGTATTGTCCTAAAATTAAGCTATCACCTTGTATTGATAGTATCTCAACCACACCTAGAACTAATTATGTCGGCCTTTTAGAACAACACCGCAGCTACGGAAACGATGGAACCTGAGGATGACACACCCAGCCTTCGCTAATTCGAGTACATCCTTAGAGTGTGCTTATATCTCACCCCTCAAGCATAAGTGCTCCCGATTGGCTCAAACAGACAGAGCAGTATTTGGTCAGTTGCTTGAGTTCTGTTAGAGCAATACTACTGCCCATCTGTGGCCAGGCCATGGATATGTCAGTCACACTGTTGCTCATGCATACCAAGCTGAGGTTGCATTCTCCTTGTTGAATGCAATGAGGAAAATTGTGTGGCCACTGAATTGGCTGGCTTTTACCAGAAGACAACCAGCATTATAATAAAATAATGACTGCTTTTAACATTACCTGAGAAGGTGTAATTTAAGAACTAAGACAAGGAGAACAGAGTAGAATGAACTCCTTTTTTTGATTCAAAAGTTTAATAGATAAGCGTGTGATCAAAGCCTCATGGGATCATAGATGCACAGGCCCATTTAAATGCAAGGTACGATGCTTGGAGAGCTCCGCTGACATGCTGCCAGGAGTCCTAACTCAAGGATTTGAATACTTGGAGGGAATGATGTGCAAGAGAGTGGTGGGAGGGGAGGGGAGGGGGGGGGGGGTGAATGTGGCAGAGTGAGAGCGTGAGCTAATGAATGTGGTTTATAAGATGACTCGTAAAAAGACAATTTTATTATGACTTTTTATATATTAAGGACTACATGTTGACACTGACTGTGATGTCTGCAAAATTTATTTTTGGATAAAATGTTGCCTAACAAGATTGGGACTTTAGAAAGCTGCAAAGGCTCCAGAATATTCCACCGTTTGTAAGTGTCTCATTTACTGTAAGAATGTGTCCCGTAGTCGCATTACATGAATGCTATGCCCTACACGAATAGTCATATAACAGTGCCAGTAGTTGTTCGGCTGTTTAGCTATAAGCTAAATACTTGCTTATGCTTTCTAAATGATTAGAGCTTTATATGTTATTAATGTGACATGCATTCGATTTTTCAAAATAAAAAATCTAAATCTGTTGATAGTCAGACTTGACTACCAGCGGTAGACAAAATAATGGATTGCAGTTACATTTCTGTCTGTAGCAAATGTGATGTACCTTGCCAAATATTAAAAGCAAGTGTATTGATATTACTTTTATAATATTTTTATTAGATCTAAAATCTTTTAATTTATTCAGCATTATTTTGAGTATACTACATAATTAAAATGTTGCATGGTGAACCCAAAGAGAAACTAAATCATGAGGCTGTTGCATGGCGACTTCTTCCCACCAACCTGAACCCAGTGTCCTAGTCCTGCTCTTTTCCCTCCCCCCCAGACACTGTTTACTTTCATTTACCTCCTCTGAATGAAGACATGAAATGTGTATATGGAGTCTCCTGCTACAGACAGATAGAAGCAAAGGTTTGTACACTTCTACCTTTTACTCAAGTTGTTTGTTAATGTATACCCTGTCTGATGTTGTGTGCAGTTTTCAGTAGCCTCTGGTTCTTCATCACTCTCCATTTTCTGAGCACACAACGAGGCCGCTCAACCATGCAGCGATCATGTGTGCATGGGTAAAAAGCTCAGTGACACTGCTGTGCCTGATAACCTTGTATCAGCTCCTGCAACCATGCAGAAACTCAACATTGACGTACAGTCTAGAAGTTGGCTGACCAACTGAGTTATCAGAGTCTTTGAGTCTATAATAGTAGCCTCAAAATAGGATAGTGGACCCAATTAAAATGGCCAGTTTTCTACTCCGTTTTAACTTCTAAAAAAAAAAAAAAAAAAAAAAAAAAAGTCTTAAGATTTTTGATCTTTGAGACGTTATCTTCTGTTGCAGGCACTGAAAGTGCGGCAAGCAGACGTTACCAGAGAGACTGTGCAGAAGAGTGTTTGTGTTCTTAGCAGAGTGGTGAGTCTTTGGGTTAGGTGTGAACTTTGTTGTGTGTGTGGGTATGTATGCATGCACAGTTTTGAATTTTTATTAGTCAGCATCACGTATCACTGTTTAGCAACACTCAGAAACAGTACAGTACTTAATCTACAGATAACTCTACAGATGTAATATATATGGTAAATGCATCTAACTGTCCTTGGGTTAGGTGCTGTCAGCTTGGGTTCCCACACAGAAGATCTTAATTATTAATTAGATTAAGCTTGTTCTAATGTACTGCAAGTCACTCCAGATTGAGAGACACGCATTCACTGAGAGAAGCGAGACTTATTATGCATCAAAAAGGTGGTCTAGGGTCATAACGGGATGGCAATCTGACACAGAAACCAAGCCAAGACTTATACACAGGCTAGACATGACGACAAGGAGAACCAATAACCAGCACTAGAGACAAAATGTAGAAACAGGCTTAAAGTTTAACATTAATTACTAAAAATTTAAACTAACACCAAAGGGTCTTAACACAAAATAATACAGAACTGCAGAGCCAGTACTCACACTTACAAATACAATGACCGACCAAGCAAATGACAAAACACAGGACTTAAATACACTGAACCTAGAAATCAAACAAGAAACAACTGAAACCAATGACAAGGGTGCAGAGCACAAGAGGAATTTCAAAATAAAAGCACACAAACCCTGAACAAGTGACAAAACCTAACAAGAGGTGGGCCGAGAAAGGAGCAGGAGGAAACAAAACAGACAGAGGGAGGACTAGGAATGTGAAAACAAGACAGACAGATGGGAGTCGGAGCCAGGCGTTACACTTGTACAGTGTCATTAGCTTTTTAAGTTGGCAAAAAGTTTTTTTAAATGTTTTTGTATGTTAAATGTTCAATTGGTCAGTTTAAGTTAAGGCAGAAAGAAAACCACATGAGTGATTGTCACAACTGGTGTGTTCACACTCCGTCTGCATCTGCCCAATGTTTCTGCAGCCTCTTTATGGTCTTATACAAGCCAAACTGCAGCTCATCACACATGCTTACTTTGATGAGAAAGACTTCTCTCAGATATCTATACTCCAGGTAAGCTTTTACTTGGTCATTTGTGATTTGTCTGAGTCAAATTGTCCAATTACACCCAAAACTTTATTTATGTAACTAAATTTATTTGTTTCTAGGAACTGTACAATCACATGAATGGTTCTTTAAGATGCACCACACCAGAGGGATCATCCTTGTATCTAGGTAAATTGCTGTGACCAAGTTGGTTGTTATGTTTTTGGGGGAACTAAACTGTAAGACATGTATTTTGTTTTTGTATTGAAATCCATTATCTTTCTGTGTCTTGGCAGAAGACAGTCAGTAGGAAAACTACACACAGAGTCAAGATTATGAGCATTTACCTAATCTGTCTTCCTACTTTTAAATGTAACCACCCAGAATTGCAGACCAAAATATGGCTTAGCAATACTCAAAATGCAGCTACAGTCGAAACAAAACATGGTTTGCTGCAGGCTAGCTGTTAGCCAAGCATCCCTTTCACAGGTTCTTCTTACACAAACTTGGTGGCTACATACGTTTTTCATTTCTGCCTGACATTTATAGATGGCTTTGGCAGACCACTGGCTCACTGAAAGACTGTAAAGTTTTCCATCTAAAGTGTAGTCTTAGATTAGGAACTCAAAATGAACTGTCTTGTGTGTAGCCTCAATTTCACGTTTGTTGGCTATGTTAGCATGTACACAGAGAGACAATGCCGTAGCTCATTCTTCAGAACGCTGAGAAGGGCCAATCTGCTATGGACCTGCCAGCCTTTCAAAGTGAAAATCTTAGGGCGTACTCACACTAGGCACGGTTTGCTGGTTCCGTGCTGGGGCCCGGTTATCCCCCTCCCCACTCCCCCTCTGGCCTGCACTCACACTGGCTTCATCAAGCCGGCCCGAGCACGCTTACGTCATCACAACGCCACTTTATTTGGAAAAAAAGCGTGCTCGCACAACACTATGGAGTTCACGATTCTCTTTTTATTGTATTTTTGGAGTCGTTTTGGGAGTGCAGAAACACGGTGCAAGCACAGATTTATCGATAATTTAACACAACGTTTGTCTGCTAATCGCTTTGCCGCCATGACTGTTTAACGTGAACGTCGCATCACTGACGTCATGTTTGAGTTCCAGCTAAATGAACCAATCAGGCAAGGCACAAAGCGGGCCCGGGCACGGATAGCTCTCACACTAGAAGCGAACCGTGCCCGAGTCCACATGAATCGTGCCCTGGCCCACCTCTTCAAGCGGGCCCGAGCACGGTTAACTGATCCGGGCACGGTTGGAGCGCTCACAGAGAAATACTGTTATTTTACAGATTTTCCTTGAATTATTATGATTTAGTACTTTTAATAAAGTGACAGCACTAATATTTTGCAGAGAAATATCGTTATTTTACAACTTTTCCCTGAATTATTACAATTAAGCACTTTCAATAAAGTGACAGTACTAAAAGTTTTGCAGAGAAATACCTTTTATTTTACAACTTTTCCCTGAATTATTACAATTAAGCACTTTCAATAAAGTGACAGCACTAATAGTTTTGCAGAGAAATACCTTTATTTTACAACTTGTCCCTGAATTAGTACAATTAAGCACTTTCAATAAAGTGACAGCACAAAAAGTTCTGCAGAGAAGTACCGTAATTTTACAGATTTTTCCTGTCCATATTCATCGTGACTTCCAGGACAAACTCAAATGTGGAATGCAAACTGCAAAGTTATTTTATACAAATGAAAAAGTATATTATACCAATGTTGAGCACCTCAATGTCCTCTATCATCACTTTTAATAATTTAAATCCCCAGGACTATACTCAGTGTCTTTCTCTATCACCAATATCGGTAGCCTGAACACAACTACACAGTAAAACTGGCAGTGTTATATTAACACTTAAAGTGTTGATTTTAACACTATTCGGGAGCTTATATGGTCCCACTCTACAGAGAGTAAAATTTACTCTGATAGAAGTGTTACATTTTCAGTGTTAATTTTACAATAAATAGTGTTAATAAATAACTCTTGCAGTGTACAATGTTACTCTGGCTAGTGTTGTTTACATTTAACACTCGGGGTCATTTAACACTTAAAGTGTTATTTTTACTCCACTTGGTAAGTGTAACTAAAACTATTCTTTCCAGTGTTAAACTTATTTCATTGTTTCTACTATTATTATTTAAAGTCACTTACAATTAAAACATGCAACAAAACATTTTCTTGTTCAAAAACAATTTTTATTAAAACACCTCATTAAAACTTGCAGCAAAAATCTGACGACAGTGCACAATCACACTTGAAACTGCTTGTGCTGTAGACCAGCGTTTCTCAACCAGGGTGCCGCGGCACCCTGGGGTGCCGTCTGTCTTCCTCAGGGGTGCCGTCAAAATATTCTGATGTGAAAAAAACTATAGTGTTAAAAGTTGAAGTTTATATACTCTTTAAATCGCTTTAAAACATAAAAAAATTTGGTGGGCGTGAGCTACATAGGATACGTAGGAATTCTGGGAGAAACTCTGTCAGGTGTTGATTTTAAACTCAACACCATACAGAGTTAAACAAATTTAACTCCCCGGAATAACACCAACTCTTTTGGGAAAAAACACTATCTAGAGTAAACAAGTGTTGAATTAACACTTGTTGGTGTTGTATTTTTAACAGGCAACACCAACACTGGAAATTTAACACTTCTGAATTTGCTGTGTACAAACACATAACACTGATGTGACATGAAAGATACACTCCTTCTCATTTACATGTAGGGCATTTAGCAGACGCTCTTATCCAGAGCGCCTTACGAAGTGCTTTGCCATCTGTTCACAGAATTAATTCTAAATAGTACATAGATAGGTCAGAATTCAAGATACCCTCGAACCAGAATACTACTAAACTACAGAAATCAATGCAAATACCTAGAAGTACACAAAAACATAGGCTGAATATTGCTTAACTACAGAAATTAAAATGGATACCTACAAGAAATGCAAACTCACATAGGTACTATATCATACACCGGAAACAACTATGACAAGTGCTAGAGATTTAGTCTGTTCTACAGATGAGTCTTCAGTCATTTGAAGACTGCTAAGGACTCTGTAGTCTGGACAGTCAATGGAAGCTCATTCCACTATCTTGGCGCCAGGACAGGTCTTGAACTTAGTTTTCCGTGAGACTTTAAGCATGGCGTTTTAAGCCAAGCCGTACTTGAGGTTCAAAGTACTCAAGGTTTGGATGGGGCTTTGACCATGGCCATCATGTAGGGAGGGGTTGGTCCATTTTTGGCTTTGCAAGCAAGCATTGAGGTTTTAGATCTGATGTATGCAGCTACTGGAAGGCAGTAAAGAGAATGCAGCACTGGAGTGACATGTGAACTTGGGAAGATTGAAGACCAGTCGTGCTGCTGCATTCTGGATCAGTTGTAGAGGTCTGATGACCCATAGAGAAAGATCCATAAGTAAGCAGTTGCAGTAGTCCAGCTTTGAGATGATGAGAGACTGTACAAGCATCTGGGTAGCTTCCTGTGAAAGAAAAGTTTGTATTCTCCGTATGTTGCAGAGAAGAAATCTGCAGGATCTGGTCATTGGCCTCTCAGAAGTGAAAAGCTGAAGTCTGCCTGTTAAAAAGTTGCAGACAAAATCCAAAGTTAGCTGCTGTTAATTTTGTGCCAATAACATTACAAATATTAGTAATGTAATTAGTAATAGTTCTTATGAGTTGAAATATTTACCATGATTTGGTATAAATGATAAGTCTTTGAATCATCATTTACTTGGTTAGATTCTGAATCTTTGCAGGTAGAAAATGTATTGATATTGAAATTACTACTCAAAGTTCATCCTTGGAAAACAATTGATGTCTAGGGGTACAAGTGTGCAGGTTAACAAAGCTCTTTTTCAAAGAGACAAAAATGTGATACGTTCACCTTATCGGAGTCCCTTTGAAAACCTACAGAGCTTTGTTAAGCTTATACATCTGGACATCAGTTTTCATCCAAGAATGAAAACTGCAAAGCCATTTCAAAAAGGGATCAGACTTCTCTGTTATGTTGAATCATGACAATGATATCTGTGAATTAGCACTTAATCTTGTAAAACACATAAACAGTGAAGAGGGATTCAGGAGGTGGCAGATCCTGAAGATCCAGTGTAGTGGTGCAGCAGGGAGAGTCACTCACCTCAACATAATGGCCAGTAGTGTGAGCTAGGCTGTGGCGCACCTGCTCTGGGCTGTGTTGCGCTCCTGCTCTGGGCTGTGTTGCGCTCCTGCTCTGGGCTGTGTTGCGCTCCTGCTCTGGGCTGTGTTGCGCTCCTGCTTTGGGCTGTGTTGCGCTCTAGCTCTGTACAGTAAACAAAATGTAGGCCAAACTTGGTGCATATTATTTTTTTGCTTTACATATTTAACATATGAGAAAGCATATTTATTCCCTAAGGGTTAAAATGCAATGGACAAAATCTTCACAATGATCCCAATAATGGTGTTTTTATTTTTTACACAAACCATACATGGTCTCCTTCACCCTTTCTTTCTTCAGTGCAGATCTGCATTAGCTTAACTGAGAAGTGGTCCAGTTGCAACATGAATTTCAATTGCATAGGATTTTCTCCATTAATCTGGAAAGGTTTCGACAAAAAAAATGCTGCAGTTTTAAGTCTATTCATATTCATTACATATTGTACAGTGTCAAGTCAGAAGGACCAGAATGAGTCATGACACCAATGTTAGTGGACTGTTATTTTATAAGCAACACGCTAAAAGCATAAACAAGTGCCAAATACACTGATTCTAAGGGGAAAAGGGAGGGGGAACACTAACACACACTAACACACATACAACACACATCCAGGGAAACAGGGAACTCACCGCAGGGCCTGCTGGGAGGCCTGTAGACTCCACCCCTCAACGCTGCCCATTGGCGGACGGTACAATATTCAGCCACGCAGAATGTGATGGAGGCGGATTTTTTAAACCCCATTAATGTCTGTCACCCAAAATCCAGATCCAGAGTGCTAAAAATGTAGAAATGACGTCAACTACAACATGCGACATCAGTGGCATATGGAGAAAGCTGAACTGTTAAGCACATTGATTTGTACATCATTTAATGTGAATATTAATCATTAGCGATAGAATAGTCGGCGACGTTCCTAGCAAATTAGACTTAACGTTACCTCAGAAAAATGCTCAGCTATTTCAAGGTTCACCTCACATTTAAAACCAATTCAAAATGAGACCGATACCGAAATTGAGTAACTAGCTGTCGCTAGATTTAGTTATGTTCAATTAACCTTATAACAAAGACTTGATTACCGCATAGAGCATTATTTAACAGTGATCGATTTAAAGTATTTTAAAGCATCGGAAAATATTAGTTAAATATTAATATTTTATTGTTTTCATCTTTATCAAATGAAACATTCAAGTGAAATGTGTTTTTAAACTGGGCTAACTAGTTAGTTAACTAGCTAACGTTGGCTTACATAAATTAAGGACGTTTTCTTACCTGATGTCACCAATAATGCTTCACTTAAATTTCCCGTTTCCATCTTATTTTGTTAAATCATCCAACGATAATCCGCTCAAAATAATAATTTGGCAGGCAGATGTAAAATAATCCAGGTAGCTAGCCACCATAGCTCTGACCGACCGTAATGTCCACCGTCAGCACACACTCGCTGAAATTTTTAAACATGACCTGAGAGGCGCGAACAGTTGTCATTGGCCAGTTTCCTGAATGACAGTCAGATTAACCAATTATGGATAAAAGCAATACGTTGAGCTCAAATCACGTTTATGCCCCTAGCCTAGAGATAACATTTATATTTAAGTGGTTGTTCAAGTTGTGCTTTTATTCCAGTGTGTAACTATAGGCACACACATTTTTAAGTTTAAAAGCCTGTTCCATTACAATGTACGTCCAGAGCCGGAGTGGCTAATCGGGAGATTCAGGAGGATTCCCGATGGGCCGGCTCATGTCAGTCTCTAGTTTGGGCCGATTGGGAGGGAAAAATAATTTTGGGCCGGATTTGGACATGAAACTCCCGGGCTGAAAATGTGTCCCACTCCGGCCCTGTGTACGTCTACCAGTATATCAGTTAATCTGTCTCTCAGTGTGTTACAGGTTATTTCCTTGGTTATGTTCAAGTATAGACCCAGTGTTTAGAAATGTTTCTTTTAAAAGTCCAGCACCCAAACAAACTGCCATTTTCTATTGCCACTGACTGCACAAGAACTAAAATGAGAACAGACATCAATAGAGATGGAACAATCAACAGAAATCTCCTACAGCCATTACTACAGTTACATACTTTAGATATGCCAATGTAAAAATCTAATGTCTGAACTGACATTAGGAAGTCACTCTTCATTCTGTAGGCATCATAAAAATGAGCATTTTCAATTGCAGAAATTATTTTCTTTTTCGTCTAATCAATTACCATCACGTTCTGTGGCAAATTAATATGTCCGAACCTATATATTTTGTTCTGTGTACACTTTTCTCCTGAACATCAATGGATCCTCTGAATTACGAGGACGCCTAACAATCAAAATACGAGTATTGATACATGTAAGCTAATACTATGAAAACCACATTAATTTCTGACATTGAAAATCATGTTTAAACCAGCAGTGCCAAAAGACATAAGATTTTGATTAAAATGACAGAGAAAAAAACTTTTTAGTTCTTACAGACATAAACCTTTATATAATCAACCGAATGTTTAATTGCAGATAATTGCTGTAATTATACATGAATCTGTATATAATTTAAGAAAGCAGAAAAATACCGTATAAATAATACTGTATTATTTCCGTAAAAAAACGAGAAAAGCATGTAACTTGTAATTATTGTCATAATACTTAAAATAAAAGACATTTTGTCAAATTACAAATGTCTGTAATTTTACAAAGTTTTGCATACAATTGGAAAAAATGTTAAAATACATTAAATATTTACAGTTATTTTCCACAAAATTAGGATTTTTTTTTACAGTGTAGTGTGAGTACGCCCTTACATTTCATTGATCAGATTTCCTGACATTTTGCTAGTAGACTTACTAAACTGTTCAGTATATTACCAGAGGGGGCACACAGGCATGTACAGAGTGACTCCCTCAAGCCATACTACTGAGCAGTGTTTATTTACTCCACATTCAGATGAAAATGCATCATATAATATCCAAGACTATGTAAAATAGCCTCTATGAATTGGCTGATGTTTTGATGTTGGTTTGAGCCCTTTCACATTGTAATAGGACCCCATAACGTGACAGTCCCTCAGCAACAGTCCTCCTCTTTTCCTGTTTCTGTAGGTTTGTCTCCGCGAGATTTAATATTGCATTTTAAGCACAAGGTAACGATGCTGTTTAATGATTGCAATGAGATATTTTAAATCGTTGAGCTTTTCATTCAGTGTGCATGTCTGTGTGTGTGCATGTCTGTGTGTGTGTGTGTGTGTGTGTGTGTGTGTGTGTGTGTGTGTGTGTGCGCGTGTGTGTGTGCGCGTGTGTGTGTGCATGTGTGAACATGTGTACCAGCATTTGAATATTCTGATTTCCGCAGTGATGCAGTGTGTGTAATTATTTTCATGTCTTTGGTCCTGCAGATTCTTATTCTCTTCAAGCTGATCCTGCTGGAAAAGAAGGTCTGCAAAAGTGTTCTGTGGGAGACTAAACAACCTACCTGTGTGTACAAGCAAAGCAAAAAACCCTAAATCATATGTCTTGCCCTGCAGGTCCTGTTTTATGTGTCGCCCGTAAACAGACTAGTGGGAACTCTTATGACTGTCCTCTCACTGTTTCCGGGTGAGTCCTCACAGTTCATTGTGTGTGTTTGAGAAAGAGAAATATTGCTGAAAGTGCAAGACAAGGGTTAGGGGTTGTTTATAGAAAACTAAGTTTTGTGTGTGTGTGTTTTAGGTATGCTCGAGCATGGCCTAGCTCAGTCCTCTCACTATCATTCTAAGAGCAGTGTATCCGAGAACCTTGACCCAGCCAAGGTCATCACTGACACTGAAGAGTTGCCCTCTGACCTCAAGACCACCGTCCATTCCGACACCCACAAACCCACAGACAGCCAGTCATGGTCTTCCGTTACTACTCAGGATCCCCAGCAATCTAAGACTCCATCCCAGACCTCACCAGAGTCGTCCGAGAGTGACTGGGAGACTCTGGAACCCAGTGTGCAGGAGGGCGGTGTGGGAGGTGTGGGCAATGAGGCAGGCACCATGGAGCATCCAGCACCCGACTCCAGCGTGCCCATCACTGTCCAGCCACGGCCCTCCACAGACCAGGGGATGCTGAGTCAAGGCCTGTTGTCTGGCCTGGAGGAGGATCGGTATGGGCTGCCCCTTGCGATCTTTACAAAGGTGCAGACACACCTAACACCTCACAAGCAACACAAAATTCAGCTTTCAATTTTTGTCGTGACCATGTTTCCAGACCTGTTACAGACAACACTGCCAAAAGTTGTAAAAACACATACTGTAATTATATGTTTTGCAAAAGTTGTCTCCAGTGTTATCATCTGCTAAGTTAGACTCTGGTCTCCTTTTTTTCTTTGTTTTTTTGCAGCAGTTCTACGTAGGCCAGCATATCTCCTCAAAATATTGTTGAAGTATTTGTATTTTTAGTAGAATACACTAAAATTCAGGGTTACTAATTCACTTATGTTCTCAAACCCCGGGGTCACTTTTGGTCTACCTAACCTTCTTTGGTCCAAATGCAAATAATGTCAGTATCACAAACTAGTGTTTTTGGATGCTTAATTTAAGTTTATGAAACTTTGAACGTGGACTGATTATTAATCAGGTTAGACACATTTGCCTGTTGAGTGTGAATATGCTAAACACCAAACATTTTCTAAACCCCTAAGAAATTATGTCAATTTCTTAAAATTAAACAATTCTGGTCTTGATATCATTCTGTCAGTAAGTGTTGAAAAATGCTGTCCTTTGAATTGTCATGTTTGGTGTCTTTATAATCTTGTCAAATTCATAGTGTTAAAGACTGTAGCAGGTTTAGGCCCAGATAGTGGCTTGTCCTGTTATATTTGGAGTTTATATCTGGTACTGATGGGTACCCTCTGGTATGAAATGTGTACCAAATGGTGTCAATTCCCCTGCAGAGATAGCTCCGCCTTCAAAATGAATATTCATTAGGCCCATTTCATTCATTAGGCAAAGCACCTAACATTTGATACACATCTTGATTAAATCGTTCTGCCAGGGGCAAACCAATTTGTATTTGTAAGTAATACACGTATTGCTGAACTTCTATATGAAGTTCTCTCTATATATAGAGAACTGAAGTCTAACCAGCACTGCCTTGGTCTTAAAGACAAAATTGCATTGTCCTAGTAGCTAATTAACATACAAAGAAATAAACAACAAAGTGCGATATTTCCTGTGATGCAGGAATGAGCTTCTCACATGTGCCCCATGGCTTTGTGTTGTCAGGGTTACCTGTGCTTACCCTACATGGCTCTGCAGCAGCATCACCTGTTGTCTGATGTGAGAGTGCGCGGTTTTGTCGCCGGGGCAACCAACATCCTGTTTCGCCAGCAGAGGCACCTCAGTGACGCCATTGTAGAAGTGAGTCACAGTCATTGAAAAACCATTTTCTTTTCTGTCTGTCCTCATTCTTCTTCAGTTTCTACACTTGCATCACCGATTGCTTGCTTGTATTTGCCTGGCCATTCTTGTTGTGTCATTGATGACTAAAACAACACTAGGTGGGCAATCTTAAAATGCTTCTCGTAGTTTTAACCCACACTTTTGGTGTCACACACTTTGACAAGTTACATCATTGGGAGTAAAATTTGTAGATGAGAGAAGAATAGTTGAGGAAGCTGTTGCATGCTCTTTTTAGCATTAAAGTGTGCTAGTATTTTTAGCATTATAGTGTGGTACTCTTTAGCATTATACTGTGTTTCTCTTTTTAGCATTATAATGTGTTAATCTTTTAGCATTATTTTGTTTTGCTCTTCTTAGCATTACTGTGTTGCTCTTTTTAGCATCATAGTGTGTTAATCTTTTATCCCTCTTACCTGATCACTTTTCCTCTTTTTACCATTGGCTGACCACACGTCTCAAGCCCAAGAGACTCTGTAGATTGTTCTCCACTCATGAGCATGTACCTGTATCCACTTTTTCTGCTTTAGAGGGTTCAGACATGCAGTTCAGCAGTGTGGAGAGTGTGTGCTTTTCCTTGTTCTATTCCAAATGTTATGGTCACCTGGCCAGTGGGCTTCTAGTGATGTCCTCCAGCATATCTCAGAGTTCTGTATGAAGACTGTTCTGGTCTTGACTTTGTACAGGTATAGGTGTTCATGCATCCAGATACATGGCATTGAATCATTTGCTTTCTTACAATTTACACAGGTTTTATTTATTTTTTGTTGTACATTTTGTTCTAATGAATTTATGGTGATGCCTACACCATGGTGAATGGTTTGCATCTGTCGAAGGAAGTGTCTCATTAATGTAAAAGTTGGATATGATCCACATATCTAGTTTCTCTGTACGTCTTCCATGAAATGTCTGCAGTGAAGCCATCATGCTGCCCGGGCCTAACGAGGCCAAACTAGAGCATGTAGGAACCAGGGAGCCAAACGCACAGTGATAGCCATGGCCTGCAGATATGCGTGGAGACTTTAATGAACAGACACGCTGTGGGGTGGAATTACACCCATTGGAATGCAAAAGGACAGGTTGCTCAGGTGGGGCCTAACCAGGACAGTCTGCTGTTCAACAACGTAATGCTAACCAAGCAGACGACTGGTGTCTCAGAACCTGTCACACCAGGGGGTTAGGGGTGTTGAAATATAATGCAGTGTTCATTCTGCAGAACAGATTGCTCTGGTGGTGGTTGACAGCCATTAAAGTAACTGGTGACTCATCTGAGAATGGATGGAGATATTTATGAAGGCTAAAATGGTAGTGGCAGGCATCTTCATATTTTTTGTTCTTTTGTATCGTACACCATCATCACTGATGTAGGTCTGTTTTAGGTTACTTACTTGGCAGGGTTTAAAGCAGATGGATGGTATTTGGTACTCGGTATCAAATGCAAAATTTTGGGCTGAAGCTCACCATGCCTCATGGCCCCAGTGCAACTCTAAAGAGATGAACTCTGGAGATCAAAAGCCTTGTCTGTCTGACGACACTTGTGGTGCACAGAAAAGCAGTGCAGGTTTGCTTTTTTTGTTGTTGTTTGCAAAGCTGATTTTTCAGATAATGAAAATGATGTCAATTTTGAGAACTGTCCTGTTCTGAACTGCTGGTCATAAGCAACCAGAAAATTTTGCTTTAAGGAGTAAGGCGGTTCTAATTGTAAATCACAGTAGTTCATTTGAATATTTTCGTGTCACTACCAGGGGTGGAAAGTAACTAATTACATTTACTCACATTACTGTAATTGAGTACTTTTTATGAGTAATTTGTAATTTTCTGAGTAGTTTTTGAAATAGGTAATTTTTACTTTTACTTGAGTACATTTTGACCCAAGTAGTTTTATTTCACTACATTTGAATGCCCTCACATTACTGAGTAAAAAAATATTGATGGTGAAAAATTAAATGCGGGCAGAAATTTTAACTTCTGAGTCCCAGAACTGAAGGCCAATTGCATGGCCTTGCCTTGCGTGCGCCCTTTCCATTGTCTCATAATCAGGTCGTAATGTGGTGCACTTTTTTTTCCAAAAGGATGAGATTGTTCTATCTTTAAATCTTCTATCTATCCGGTTCTGTGGGATCCTGTGGACATTTTATTGTGAAAAGTGGAATCCTATGGGCACTGTATTTTGAATAGTTGGATCCTGTGAGCGTTTTAAATAGTGGAATCCTGTACACATTTTGTTTTAATTTGAGATGTGGGATCCTGTGGTCATTTTATATTTTATTTTGAGTTGTGTCAACCTGTGGGCATTTTATTGTGAATAGTGGGATCCGGTGGGCACTGTATTTTGAATAGTTGGATCCTGTGAGCACTTATTTTAAAATTGTGGGATCCTATTTTTAAATTTTTGATGTGGGATCCTGTGGGCATTTTATTGTGAGTAGTGGAGTCCTGTTGCATTTTAGTTTGATTTGTGGCATCTTGTGGGCACTTAATTTTGTGTGCATTTAGTTTTTTGAATAATTTGTAATTTAAATTTCTTTATTCTTATCATAGTGTTGTCCGTTGGACAATAGGACTGAAAATTGTTTGCACTTTATGGTACAGGTTGTGACTGTCCTTGTGCTGTGAGGAAGTATGTTCCTGAACCCAGCTGATCTTTTTTCAAGTGTGGATGTGCACTTAAATACACTTTGAAATCGATTAAAACAACTTGTGGTGAATTTTTTGAAATGAAGTAATGAAGTAATTTTGTACTTTTACTCGAGTAAATTTTGAGATGGGTAATTTTACTTTTACTCTGAGTAGATTTTAGGCAAAGTAATGATACTTTTACTCAATTACAATTTTTCAGTACTCTTTCCACCTCTGGTCACTACGTAAGTGTTGCTTCAGCTGCTGCTTCCTTCTTAATTGTTTTATGTCTTCTGCAGATAGAAGAAGCTCGTATTCAGATCCAGGATCCAGAGATGCGCAGAGTGCTCAGTTTGAGTACTGCTGACCTACGCTTTTCTGACTACCTGGTGAAACACGTGACTGAGAACAGAGAAGATGTATTCCTGGACGGCACCGGCTGGGAAGGAGGAGACGAGTGGATCAGAGCTCAGTTTGCACTATACGTCCACTCTTTATTAGCGTCTACACTACAGGAAGGTATGCTACAAAAGCACGCACGCGCGCACACACACACACACACACACACACACACACACACACACACACACACACACACACACACACACACAAAAGTAGAGTTCAAAGATTTGGTAATAAATTTGTGATATTTCCTGCATTATCATTCTCCTTTTAAAGACTTACAAAGCAAGAAGAAGCTGAGGCTCAGCTTCAAAATAAAACGTGCAATATATGCAGTAATTGATTAGCAAAAAAAGTGTGTTTTTTTTTTTTTTTTTCTTTCTTACAACCTTGAAATATTTAGTGGGTGAAACTTAGTCACAGTAAGAACTGTAATTAATGACCCGTTTGTCCAATACTTACCAAACTTGAAACACGGGTCCAGGGTGAGACTCTTTAACCGACTGTCACTTCTGATAGACTGTCACCAACGGAGCAGCACTCAAGTGTGAAAATAAATGTACATAAGCAGCTGAGTCATACAAAATCTGTCCACCTCTGTGCTAGCATCTCGCCATGTATCTCTCTAGTGCATGCTTTACAGTTTACTTATTTGCTCATTACTGGTTGTGGAGATTATTTTCAAATTTTACATATTTTAATTATTTCCTGAAACCATTAGAACCATTAGGATATTCTGATTAAAAACATAATGAATGTGTGCAAAATGAAAGAAAAGGCAGTACTAGATTGCTGACTGACTTCTTTCTTTTTCTTTTAGAAACATTTTGGTAAATTCTGCAAACTATTATTATCAATGGCTCAGACATTACTTTGTATTTTCTGATACTGCTAGTCCAAGTTCTGCTGTGGGTTGCACACAGTTCTCCGTGATAAAACGTCACCATACAACAACACACACTACTCCATGATCAGTCAGCTGACCCTGATCCCTCTTTTGCATTTCCTCAGATAATGAAAAACTACTAGCAGACTACGGAGCCCCGTTCATTTCTGCGTGGAAGGGCACACACAACTACAAAGTCTGGTTTAGCAACAAGCACCCAGCCATGGCTGAGATCACTCCAGGGTAGGTAATCCTCACCTGGGCTTAGACTGGCAGTCGCACTGTTGCCTGCTTGCCTCTAAGTAAAAACAGGTGGAATCATAAGGACACTCGATAGATCCTGTTGCAAAGCTTGAAGAACTTGTGCGGGGAGAGAAGTGCAAAACATGCTCATTCATTCATCATTAGTCACTCGTCATTTTAACTTGGTGTTTTTTTTTCTTTCTTTTTTTTAAAATCTATGATAAGTTCTACATAATCATGAGCTTGATGCTTTTATGGAGAAAAAACATTTGTTTGAGCTTGGGGTTATACAACCGTCATGTATTTTTATGTAAGCAGACAAGACAAATGTTTTGTGATGAAAGTTTTACATTAATGTTTCAGCATAACTTGTTTAGAGGAGCCTGAATGGATCTTAACTGTATGAGTTCAAAGATACTGTTAAATAATGATATAAAAACCACAGACACCTTGGAATTAAAGCTCATCTCTGATTTGCCATACCATATAGTGTGTGTGCACATTTTCAATTTCCTTGACTATTGCTTTTATTGTACAGTTCTTCTTTAACACTACTTTTTATTTTGTATAGTAGAATTTAAGTTTTATAAGTTAGTATTATACGCGAGTAATAAGAGATCTCTTTGCCCTCCTGACAGGCACCCATTTCAAGGCCAGTATAGCGTAACTGATGTGAAGCTTCGGTTGTCCCAGTAAGTACTCTGGAACCTAAACAACTCTGCTGTTGAAAGGTTTGGTCCAGGTGTTTTCAACTCCAACTCCATGGTGTTTTCAACACCTTTCTCCTCCTCCCACCATTCTCTTCCTTCCTTCTTTTATGTAATTTATTAATTTCATTTTTTTTCATACAACCTTTTACGTTAAAGTGCTAAAGTAGGATTGATTTACTCATCTTCATGCATATAGGCATTTATAATAGGCAAATAGTACTTGCAATAATGTAGAATTTTTATGTCTACTACCAAAAATACATTTATGTCAGCAGAGATGGATGGATTTTCCATGTGAGCATATATTTAAATGTAGGCATATTTGTTTATAAAAAAAAATAGTACTCTATTTGAAAATGATGAATGATGTCATACCAGCTATAAATGCATTTGCTTTTTCATTGCAAGGTGTGAGTTAATTAGTGGTGATTAATCTGTTGATGCAATTAGTCTGGGGTGGGGTGTAAAAAAATTGCAGATAAATGTATAGTGCTCCCCACCCCCAACAATTGGGGAATAATCGACAAAATTGTGATTAATTACAATAAATTACGATTAACCACAATAATTGCAATTATTCCATGCATACCTGTTCCATGTATGTGAAGTGCAACATGACTTATGGAGAGACTTAAGAAGTTTATAAATGTATAAATGTAGGTTTTGTCTTTTCCTCTCCTGTCATCGATTGCTGACCTTTGTCACATGAGGCTCACTGCTCGTCTTTTCTCTTGTTGCTGATGCAGTTCAGTGCAAAACAGCGAACGTGGGAAAAAGCTTGGAAATGCTGTGATGACCACCAGTCGAAGTGTAGTGCAGACTGGCAAAGCCGTAGGTGGGTATGGTTTAATAAAAAAGACTGATAGATAGAACATTTTGAACAGAGGTGAGTTAGATGAGTTATTTTAATTTGAATAGTTCTATTTCTAGGCCAAATAACTGATCCACTGATTCACTTTTGGTACATCAACAAGCCCTGTAAAATCAACTCATCACCCATTCCACCTTATGCATTACTGGGTCTACTGTGTTAGTTGCAATGTAAACAAATTGGGAATTTAAAAAAAAAGGGAAGTGATCTGTTAAAGTCTCATGGAAGTCAAAGCTCCAGACTATTCTCCGTCCATCTTCCATTAGCTGCTAGGACTGCAGAGTCTATTGCTATCTTCAAGCATAGACTGAAGACCCACCTTTTTTTTGAGTTCTTACCAGATCACTAACTCAGCTGATACCACTTGCCGTTGTTCTTTAAATTGTATGTCTGTCTATGGTTATTTCTGCTTCTTGGCAAATGTCTAACTTGCAAAACACTAGGTAATGACATTGACTCCTGTAGTTTAGTAGTAGTCTGACTCAATGGTATCTTGAATTCTAGCCTATCCTATTACCTAGGATGAATTCTGTGATCGGATGCAAAGCACTTTGTAAGTCGCTCTGGATAAGAGCGTCTGCTAAATGCCGTAAATGTAAATCTGTTGAATTGATTATTTGATGACGATGATGATGATGATGATGATGATGATGATGATGATCTGTGTTTTTGTAGGTCTGTCTGTTGGTGGAGCTCTAACAACTGCAAAATCAGCCATGTCGTCTTGGTTCTCCACCCTGGCCACCCAGCCTGCAGTAGCAGCAGGCCCTACGTGTTCGGAGTCAACACCAAATAAGGAGTGACCCTCCGTTTGACCTCCAACAGACTGATCCTATTCTCCATTGTCTTTTACCTGTAGCAACAAGACATTCATCATGACATTCATTTTTCCAGCTACATTTTGATCAAGAAGCAATATGATTTTAATACTCCGATTTAGGGTCTCTCGCATATGCAGCCCTCTTCTTCCAAAATGCCTTAATCATCATCCTCCAGTCTTAAAAGTACAACCCCAACATTTTTCCAACAGCAGCTGGATAAAAAGTGGTTTGACACAGAGCTTGAATGGATCGCTCCTCTCATCCACGGGCGTGTTTCACCACGGCTTCACTGCTTGACTACTGCTTGCACTGTTGAGGTGACCCTTCCCACTCATGCCCACATTTGAGTCCTATTTCACTGTATAACAACTGTAGATCTGACATGATGGCAGTGGCGATAGCAGCATGTGTACTGGTTGAGTTGGAACGCAGGTTCCTCTGAGCCCTGTTAATGGTACATGGTGTTTGAAGTCTACAGAGATGGCATGCTACCACTACTCTTTCAAATGCACAAGAAGCTACACATGATGGTGATTATGCTGCTTTAATAGTTCATAATATCTTTGTTTATATCTGGCAATGAACCATTTTTGATGATCCAATATTTATGGGAATTTTTGTTTTTTAAAAAAAAAGTGTGCGACACTGTTTACATTAATTTTACTTGGAGTTGGAGGTTCATGTGTGTTTCAGGACTCTAGTAAGTTGGGGAACTAGTATGGGGAGCTGAATTAAGGCAACTGAAGGGCATTGTCCTTTTTACATATGCACCTTACACTATCTTTTTTTTAAAGCAAAACGAATGTAAAACAAATTTTAAATATTTAAACATTTTAAATAGTGTATTCCTTTTGACTATCCATAAATAAAAAGCAGTTCAAGCTGATTAATGTAAAAAAAAAAAAACAAAAAAAACTAGTCACAATGTTCTTCTTTAAGTAGTATGTATAAAAAGCAGCTGTTTTTTGCAACTCTGCCCAAGCATTTTGGATTCCTGCTCTGTGTATTTCATGTTGTCCTTTAGTTTATCACATGCCTTGATTTTCTGTCAATTTGTCCACCTTCAATTGTTGTTCTTGTCTCTATGCCACAACCATCTGCTCAATGTATTAGAGGTTATAAGGTCAACCCTATCCCTCATAAGACAAAACACTTCATAATAATAGGTTTTGTGAGATTGCCGTCTCCCTCTTTGTCTTGGATCAATACATGCATTTCCATCAGTGATTTTTCCCCCTGACTGATTCATAGGGAGTTAACAGAAAATGAATATAAGCCTACAGTTATCTATGGTGAGTAATCAGTATTAAACCATAGCACAGGCTGAATATCTGCATAAACACACAATGGGTTTGTGGCAGTTGGCTGTGTTAAACCTTTTTTATCTTAGATTGGGTCTGTACAATGTGCATTTGCTATCCTTTATACTACACACAGGGTTGATTTGCATGTACACACTACTTTGGACATAAACTTTCTTAGTAATTTATTCTGTCACATTAGGGTTTAGATAACACTATCAGAATATCACCTTTGAGCTATGGAGTGTACAGTTTCGTTTATTTTAAGTTTAAGCATTAAGTCTGATGTTTTTCATTTAAAAGTACATATACATACATACTAAAAGTATGTAAACATACATGAATGTTTACCTTCACTGAAATTAAATGTACAAAATTTCCCCCAAAACATTTGAGAATTGAAATTAATTTCTGTTTGACCTCACAGAAATGTTTTATCATTGATATTATAATGATATTACAATTGCTTATTGCTTCCATTGGTTTTCATCTGCTACTGTGCTGGGTGCATGAATCATTCTGGACCTTCAACTTTCGAAGGGATGGTAATAGTCAAGTAACAGAAAAAACAAATATGAAGCAGAATGGGATTTATAATTATGAAGGGAGACTGCAAGATCTGAGTTAAGATAAACCCTTCTGAGTAGCTCACCTTCAATGTTGATGTAATTTTAGTTGGGAAACCGGTTCCAGGCAGTTTGTCACATTGTTTGTCACATTCTGAAAATTTGACAGTAAGCATTCAAAACATGATGCGGTATTTTATTCCTATTTGTACCATCAGTAAGGATTTGAGATTATCCAACAGAAAGGGCCACATAGGAGTCAGGATGTGTGTAGTAGTTCATGTGATTATCCATACCCACTAAGATTTTGTACTGTTCATAATTCTAGTGTTCGTAATCTTACAATTTTGAAATTTCAGTGTGGCACAATTATCCACATTTAAAGAAGACTGAGGAGATTGTACCTTTGATATGCTGAGGGAGGGGGAGGGATAAAAGGGGAGGTTTTTGGGTGTAGGGGTTCTTCCTCTTCTGGGCTCTTCTTCTTTCTGCTCTTCTTCTTCGTGAGGCAGCCTACACCGGTCGGTATCTCTGTTTCCATTAGGTATTATTCTTGTTACTTTGGTTATGTTATTGTTTTATATTTTGTTGGTTATTGAATAAATCTGGTTAATTGTGTAGCCACGATCTTCCTTGGTTATAGCTATACTGGGCCAGATGAGCTCATTATTGGTATCAGTTAAAAGGTAAATCAATGCTAATACCAATTCCCTCTAAAGCAGAGGTGCCCACAAGTTTTCAGCTTGCGAGCGAGTACTTTATAAAGTTGGTTTATGTATAACCTGCACTGATCTATTTGAGAAGTGAGTTCTTTTAGATTCTTACCAACTATAATTTGGAGTCAGATATTTTATGTTTTATGCACGTCAATCCTTCTGCACCTATTTCCATCCTTGGTTGTAGGCAAGCAGGTAGGTTAGTTAAATCTCATAAAAAAACTCCTACAAAATTGTATGTCAGTTAGCAGGTGGATATATACAGTGTATAGAAGACTACTGATCCAGAGGGAAGGTATGTTACAGAAGTACTGCAGAGAGAAAGACTGGATTAACAAAGTAATTAACATAATTACAGATATGTAAATAAAGCAGGTGTTAAAATACAGTAACTACAATAAAAATTAGATGACATAACTTAATGTAACTCAAATAAATACACCAAAGACCAAAGTAAAATAAAAGTTGCATAGATATTATACAAATACAATTGTAACAATACTGAAGCAGCAGGAGGTGACAGTGGGACTGTGACATATTTAATGTCTATAGGAAGCACATAAGACATACACAGTCCACTTGAGCAAACAGAAGAAGGTGCAGAAAGTGCTACGGTAACATCTAACAGCGCAGAGTGCGACACAGTCACATACTTGGCTGAAGAAGGCGACAATGGCACATTCAGGGTGCATAAACAATCTGGCACGCTCAAGGAATGCACAGCACTGAACGGCGGGACCTGTGGGTGTTTATAGTGCAGGGCAAATAAAAAACAGCTGTATACAATTAGTTGCATGGTGACTGAGACTGGGGAGTGTCAGAGGAGGGATATGTGTGTGTGTGAGTGGGCGTCTCTGTCTCACGGGCGTCTCACGGCCTACCGTGACAAAAATAAAATAATAGAAATAAAGAGACTTAGTGCAGTAAGTCAATGATTAATCTAATGAATCTAATGAATAATCAATGACCAAATTACATCCACTGAAAAATAAGATGATCAATTGATCTGCAAACCGTAAGAATGAAATTAAAATAGACTGCATTGTAAATAGGTGTGTGTGTGTGTGTGTGTGTGTGTGTGTGTGTGTGTGTGTGTGTGTGTGTGTGTGTGTGTGTGTGTGTGCGCTAGACTGGTGACCTGCCCATGGTGCCTGGAGATGCTGGGATTGTCTCCTGTGACCCTGACTAGTGGGATTAAGTGGTACAGAAAATGAATGACAAGATATGGTAATTTGAGTGAGAACAGAATAATGTACTGCAGTATATCATGTATTAAGCAGTGTACCACATGTTTAGATAAGGTGGTAGTGCCCATGTAAAGTGTGTAAACAGTTAGATACAGTTGTTAAACTATTTATGGTGTTTGCTGGAAGCAAAAAAGGTTACTGATCACTAGTAAGATGTTAATTGTAATCTTTTCAGTTGTGTTCTGTTGGTATTTGCTGATATACTAGATTGAAAAAATCAACTACTCATTCCTGTTTGGGATTGAGGGGGTGCTCTTATTTTGTCTCTGTACATTCAAAAGATTGATGGATGAGAAATGACACTTTGGGGCATTCGTCATTTCATTGTTCACCTATTTACAGGTAAATATACAAATGTAAACTTGTACAGGTAAACATGAATATATCACTTGTAAAAGAGGTAGTCCAGTATATAACACTTCAGATAGTACACTGCCTCCATAATTATTGGCACCCCTAGTTAAAATGTTTTAAAAGCCTTTAAAAAAAAAATGTATTGCTGAAGCATAATCTCACTGAAAAAATTTAGAAAAAAAAACCTTCAACTCAAGTGAAAAAATAAATATTTCCCATAAAATGACCTGTTCCACAATTATTTACACCCTGGTGTACTTTGTACAACCTCCTTTTGCCAACAAGACAGCACTTAATCTTCTTCTATAACTCCTCACAAGATGGGAGAATACAGAAAGAGGGATCTTCGACCATTCCTCTTTGCAAAACCTCTCTAAATCGTCCAGAGTCTTGGATCTTCTCCTATGCACTCTCCTCTTCAGTTCACCCTGAAGAGGTTTTCTATTGGGTTGAGGTCTGGGTACTGAGGTGTCCATGAGAGGAGCTTGACTTTGAGCCTTGTGAGCCATTTTTTAGTAGATTTGGCCACATGTTTAGGGTCATTATCATGCTGAAAGACCCAGTGACTACCCATCTTCAGCTTTTGGGCAGAAGCCACCAGATTCTGTTTCAGAATGTCCTGAAAAAGAGTGCACGATCCCATGTATCCTTCCAAGGCCCTTTAGAGGAAGAACAGGCCCACAGCATCACCGATCCTCCTCAATACTTAATAGTGGGCATGACGTGTTTTTCTGCGTACTCATACTTGATGTTATGCCAAACCCACTTAAAGTGTTTGTTGCCCAAAAGCTCTATCTTGGTCTCATCTGACAAAAGAACATGGTAAAAATCCCAGTACCACTTCGCAAACTCCACCCATTTATGCTTATGAGTATAACTCAGAAAAGGCTTTCTCCGTGCATGCCTCCCAAACAGCTTGTTGGCATGTAGATAGCGCATGATGGATATTTGGGAGACCTCGTAACCCCAAGATGCTACTACTGATTCAGTTCTCTTACAGTGAGCTTTGGATAACTTTTTACTTCTCTTACCATCCTTCTCACTCACTGTGTGTGGTGGCAAGATATACTTGCGTCTTCTTTCAGGCTTTTTTGTCACAGTTCCAGATGTTTTTTTTGTTTTTTTCCAGGTTTATTTATTGTTTTCCATGTAATACAGAGTAAAAACCAATCCCATCAAAAAAGACAAAGCAAAAAGAGAGAAAACACACAAAAAGGACAATAGATAAATAAAATACAGAAAAAAACAACATACAAAAAATGCAATATATAATAAACAAAAAACTACAGTAAAATAGATAAATACCAATTACACAGGAATAACAAAAGATTGTAAGCACCTCACATATGTAAAGACATGTTCCCATATTTTCTTATATGTGCTCAACGATCCCTTCAAGGTGTACCTGATTTTCTCTATTTTGGCACATCTCAGTATTTCCGTAATCCACTGAGAGTGAGAAGGTGAGGTGGAAGACTTCCACCTCAGTAAAAGAGTAGTGAGGCCTAGCTAAAAGAGTAGTGAAAGCTATAAAATCTGCTTTATACCTTGGGAGGAATATATCTGTAGGGGGAACACTGAAGAGAGCAGTAATTGCATTCAGGTCAAGGGGGGGTCATGATACAAACACATATAGAGTTAAAGATTTCAGAGCAATAATTATTCAATGATGGGCATGACCAAAACATGTGTACATGAGTGGCTGGGGCTTGGTGACATCATTCACATGTAGAATCAACATCATAAATTTTAGACAATCTAACTTTAGTTAAATTAATTCGGTCTACAATTTTACACTGAATCAGCCCGTGCCTTGCACAAATAGATGAAGAATGAACGCGGTGTGAAATAATCTCCCATGTCTCAGGTGGAATCTCGTTCCCCAGTTCCATCTCCCACTGTGTTTTAACAGCAAGCAGTGTTGTGGGACGCAAAGAATGGATTAAATGATATAATATTGAAATGACCGCTCTGGTTGTTGACAAGGGGGTCACAAAACTGTCCATAGATGTGATATTTGGGAAGTTAGGAAACATGGGATTTACACTGGGAGCAAAACTGTGAATCTGAAGGTATCTAAAAAAGTCCTGTCTGGGCAGAGAATATCTCTCAGAGAGCTGCTGAAAAGATGCAAAAATTTTATCAATATATAAATCTCTCAGATTGTTAATGCCAAGGGACTAAAAGATGAAAAGATGGGTTTAATGCTATAGGGGTCAGAGAAGAAGCAGTTTTCAAGTTAAAGTGGCGTCTGAACTGGTTCCATATTCTGAGTGTTGACTTAACAACAATATTATCCAAATTAAGTGTAGAAAAGGAACTTAAGGGGGTATGAATAAGGGAAGTTAATGAGGCAGGTCTAGAGGTGGAAGCCTCCAAATTTATCCACGATGGACAACGTGAAGATTTCTCCAGTTGAATCCAGTATTGTAAGATTCTGAGGTTAGCTGCCCAGTAATAGAATTTTAAATTGGGCAAGGCCAAGCCTCCAAGAGATTTGGGTCTCTGTAGCAGGGCCCTGCCCAATCTAGCAGTCTTTTTGTTCCAAATAAATTGTGACACCATGCCATCCAATTTGCCAAAAAAGGACTGGGGTAAGAATATAGGTAGGGATTGAGGAAGAGATAGGACAATTTTGGTAGAGAGTTCATCTTTACAGAATTAATCCGTGCAGCAAGAGATAGGGGTAATAACGACCAGCGCTCAAAATTCTCTTAAATGGGTCAACATTGGGTCATAGTTAGACCTATATAGGTTTTCAAACTTGTCTGTAATTTTAATGCCAAGATATGTGAAATTATGCAAAGCCACTTTAAATGGAAAGTTTTGCACAACTTGCAAGTGGGAACAATTCACTCTTATCTAAATTGAGTTTGTATCCTGAAATTCGGTCAAATGAAGAAAGAACATCAATCATCGTTGGAATAGACACAGATATATTAGATAAATATAGAACCAGGTCATCTGCGTAGAGAGAAACTTTATGCTCAACCCCACCCGTAATTATACCTGTTATGGAAGGATTTGATCGGAGTGCAATAGCTAGAGTTTCAATTGCAATGGCAAACAATAGAGGGCTCAAATTGCAGCATTAACGTGTAGAACGAGGTATAGGATTATACGAGGTATAATTGTTCTGAGTAAGTATTGTTGGTTCTGACAGAGACTGTAGGATTAGTATAAAGCAATTTCACCCAAGTAATGAAATTTTTGCCAAAACCAAACTTATCCAAAATATAGAAAATATATTGCCATTCTACACTGTCAAATGCCTTTTCTGCATCTAATGAGATTAGAGCTTCTGGAATATTACAGGAAGACAAATTATACACTATATTAAGAAGTCGTCTAATGTTGAAAAAGGAGTGTCTATTTTGGATGAATCCTGTCTAATCTGGGGAGATTATAGATGTAAGGACTGATTCCAAACATATGGGTAATATTTTGGATAAAAGTTTTAGGTCAACAGATAAACTAATAGGGCGGTAGCTAGCACAGGATAATGGATCTTTATTTTTCTTTAGAATAAGTGAAATAGAGGCCTGTGTTAGTGAAGAAGGTAATTTTGAAGAAATAAATGATTAATTGTACACATCAATCAGAATGGGTGCCAATTTGTCAATGAACTTATGGTAAAATTCAACTGGATAACGATCCAATCCAGGGCATTTTCCAGATTGCATAGAGTGAATAACCTTCTTAAGCTCATCTACAGTTATTTCTGCTTCCAACTTATTTGAGAAATCAGGGTCTACTCTTGGCACGCTCAACAGGCCGAAAAAATCATCCATGAGTGAAGGAAGTCTGGAGTTCTGCTCAGATGTATATAAGGAGGTATAAAATTGCTTAAATTGTTCATTAATTTGTACTAGGTCAGTCGTTACACCAGACTGAGTTTGGATCTGTGAAATCTGATGAGCAGCACAGGACTGTCGCAAGCGATGAGCTAATAGTTTACCTGCTTTATCCCCTTGTTCATAAAAGGAATGCTTAGATTTAAACATCAGGGGCCTCATGTACAAAGACTTGGATTTCTTACAAAAAATTGGCGTACGTACAAATCCAGAAAATGGCGTACGCATAAAAAAATCCGGATGTATCAAACCGTGCGTACGCCAGAATCCACGCACATTTCTTTTGTACATCCCAATCAACGTGGAATTGAGCGTACACGAGAGAGTGGCTGACTCCTCCTGTGACATGCACCCCTATACATCAGAGCCGTATAGAGAGAGTCGCGACAACGGAAGTTCAAAACGCTCGATGGTCACGTGATTCACGGAGGCTTCAGATAGTTCCAGGAAGTTCAATTTGAGTGCATAAACACACAGACAGAACTGCGATTTGAGGATTATTATGAACATATGGCGACCAACTTTAGGCTAATTTTAGAGCACATTGCTGTTTAATGCTTTGATTGTTTTATAATTGTTATATATTACGTTCATTTATATATTTAGAGGGACAGGAAGGGGTGAGAAATTCAGATTAATTTTCTAACATTAACATATTGTCACATCACACAACCAACTGGACTCAAATACCCAGAATTCCTCACTCTCCCCAGCCCAAAGTGCCATAATAAGATCATCATCACCGGATTATTGATTTCACCTGCAAGTCTGTTCCTCTGTTATTTAAGCCCCTTTCCCTTTTCATTAGTTGCGAAGTATTGCCTCAGTTCTCATGTGTGCATACCAAGCGTTTCCACGGCTACAGTTCTGGTTCCGACTTCTGCTTGTGTCCTGGTATCTCGTTCCTAGCCTGCTCCCTCGGATTTGGTTGCCTGATACTCCTGCCTGTTCCCGGAGTTCTGTGTCATCAGGACTACTTTACGTTTCTGTATACCTATTAAAAGACCTGTTGATCTGCACGCGTCTCTCCGACTTTGTATCGTTACACATATCTTTAAATCATGGTGATTTCTGTAATCCCATGGTATTGGGGACCTAAGTAATCTAAATGACTAATGTACATTTTCTGACAGAAGGAAAATTTTCTTTGACTTCATTGTGCAGAAATATGCTTTAAAAGGGTACATTAAAACACATTACATTTACATTCAGACAGTATATGACATTAAAATACATTGATAAATTATATATATATATATATATATATATATATATATATATATATATATATATATATATATATATATATATATCTTGTCTTTTTAATACACACTTATTTACAGCAATTCATTCATTAAATAAATCTCTAATAATCTCAAATATGAATATCATGTCAAGCAGTTTTTCTGTGTCTTTTCCTCTGTGTTGTTTGTGTAGTGTCCACCATGGTTTGCTGTGTTGCATGGGGATGCTCCAATCGAGCAAAAATGTATGGTTTCCCCACTGATACTGAGAGGAGAAAAAAAATGGTTGTCTCAACTAAGCAGTAGCAATCTTACCCTCACTAAAGATTACAACAGCAAATATATATGTGAGGTAATCATCGAACACTGCATTTGCACTTTTCACAATAAACACACTATTGGAAAGCTTAATGCATAATTTATTAAAATACAGAATAGTGAACAAAAAAAATCAAAGACTCCAGACAGACTCGGGTGCAGGGTGAGGGTGCTATCTAGTTGCAGGCTCCATTGAATCCCCTATGGTTCTTTGGCTTAAAGAGAGAGAGAAGAAAAAGACAGGAGAAAATGATTATTATGAGTATTGATGCAATATGAATTTGAATTTGTTGCACATCCTTGGTTGTTTTTTATACGTGTAATGAGTGTATACGTATCCAGTAAGTGTTCTCTAATACTGTGTATTCATCCACTATGGAATATGTATATGGGTAGACAAAACTGAGTTGTCATGTGTGAGGAGTAAACTCACATCACTCTGCAGGCACATTTTGAGGCAGACCAGTTCATCAGAACCAAACAGGACAAGACTAGGCTGAGATCAGATGCTGTTCCCACCATTTTTGTGCATCGCCCCGCACTCAGAAAGAGGAAGCCCCCTGCACTACGATGCACCACTCAGGCATGAAAATCTGTCACCTTTCGGCGAAATTCGCCGTTTTGAAGTTGAAAAGTGTGACCTACGTGAATCGTGTAGATCCGATGAGTTTTTGTTTGGGGGGGGGGGGGGGGGGGGGGTCGGGAGATTATATGTATATATTTTAATTATCATATTGACTTAATTAGCAAACAGAGCACTTCCGAAATTGGCTATTTCAATGACAGTGGGCAGCAGTTTCCGCCCAGAACCTTCATAGAGGCCAAATAGCGTTTCAATCATACGAACGTTCTTCATTCATGTTATTCATTTACTGCTAAGCGGGACGAGAAGCAGGACCTAGTGCTACACCGCGGACAAGTCAGAAGAGCGTACATTTACCACTACATTTACCAGATCGTACATTTACCAGATCGTACATTTACCACTACATTTACCAGATCGTACATTTTTAATTGGGTGGATTTAATTGGGTTATTAATGGTTTCAATCGTTTTCATATTTGGCGGTAAAACAAAGTTACTGCCGTTCGCTACAGCGTTGAACACTGTCAAATCTAACCACAAGCTCTTGTGATAATAGGCCCATCTATCTACCTATTTAAGTTCGCGTCAACCCCGTGTAGTTAACGGTGACATAAAATAAGAAACAAGATTTTTTTTCTAGTGTGTCTGTAGTTGTAACTGGTGAATCCAGGGACGTGTGAGGATAACATTTGCACCAGGGCTGAAAAGGTTGAAGATGAAGTTGTAAACTCTTGTCGTTTGAGTCTACCCTGTGCTTTAGCTCATGTTAGAAAATAAAAACACGTAAACCTGGTATTTTTACAATAATTTTCGCCGCTGATGTATGTATTGGTTCATTAAGACGTAATGGTTTTGACTGAGCCATCCGGAATGGCGAAAGCGGCTTCTTGCGTTTACGGATTACGTTTACATTGAATCCATTGACATGACAGTCAAAAAATTTTTTTTATGGATTTTACTATATTTTACGGAGCCCGTAAGGTGACATCATGTAAAAAATAAATAAATAACGCGTGGCCACGACTTATTAACGCGTGGGAACGAGATACTAACGTCGCCTTTCACACGCGGCAACAAAGTTTATTTTTTCACAGCAAAGCAAGCAGATCCCAGGGATGTTCACGAACTGACTGCCAAAGAAGGTAAACCTGGCTTTATATAAAGTAATACTTAATTATCTTGTTCGCACGAGTAAGTCGTTCGCATGCGTTAGTAAGTCGTGGCCACGCGTTATTATATTTTTTACAAGACGTCACCTTACGAGCTCCGTAATATTTGGCATCACCTGTCGCTGTATCCCCGTACACCAGCAGCCACCCCAACCCCCCCCCCCCCCCCCCCCCCCCCCCCGTCGCAGTATACCCATGACATCACATGTCAACGCCCCGTCGCCATATCCCCATGACGTCACATGCCCCGCCCCCCGGTCTTCTCACCTTTTTAACCCCTGACCCATTTTCATGCCTGACCACTGGACCTGTAAAGACAGGGCCCATAGCTGCTGATCACAGCTATAGTGTTGACACAGGTATAATAAGTATGAACTCCTAATAATTATATTATTTCTTTAAGTGATAGAATATTTAAAACTTAATCACACTAAATAGTATACGTCTTTTATATCCAGCAGTTTCAAAAACTGAGGAAATACGTTAATAAAATAAAAATAAATAAAACGAAATAAAAAGGAAAATAAAATAAATAAAAGGATGATTAAATAAAATAAAAGGAAATAAAACGTTAGCTGGTACTCCAAAATGGATATCCTCATTTCACCTCCTCGACCCAACACACTCTACAATCACACTCAAATGTTATATTTAACCAATACTTAGCTGCCCCGCAAAAACATCGCGTTTAGGTGAAATGGCATTAAGAGAGGAATTTACAATTAATAGGCTGTCGGTCGTTAATGTGAAATCTCACTAACCGTATTCGCGTCGTCTTAGCATAGATTAAGTTCCCTAATTCTGCTTATTAAGAGGTGGATAATTTACTAAAATGCTTTAATTCACATTTTAATGCACATGTTAATTTGATTCTGATGTCCTTATAATACACAATCAGATTTTTTAAGCGTACTAACCTGTAAAAGTGTATCACAGATGGTCCACTGCTCCAGTTTGACTGCGCTGCTCGTATTTGCTGCTAACTTCCGGGAACTATTGACAGGCTCCACGATCCGCCATTGCTGTAAAAAAACTGGTCCATTGGAGTGAACGGAGTTGACGCGACTCTCTCTCTATAGGGCTCTGCTATACATATGCAAATTCATTTAAATTAGCCTTGCACTGGAGAAGTTTCCTCTCTGATCTATCAAAAACCATGTTTAAACGGGGAAAGATAAGGAACTTCAGAATGTGAAGTGGAGACGCTCCTGAATGAGGTAGAGTCGCAGAAAAAATGTTTGTTTGGCACGTTGTGGCATTACAGCAAAGCGCAAAAGGTCTGAGTGGGACAGTGTGTGTGAAGCTTTAAATGTTGTGGGGTCAGAACAATGCACGCTGGCAGAATAATATAATGCACCTAAAAAATATCAGTGATGCACTCACTAGCATCAGCGACTCAATAAAAGAATTTGTTAAAATTTGAATGCTGTCTCTTACCTTTTTATATTTTAGCTATGATTTGTTGCCTTGCTTGTATGGCACCTGGGTTAGGCTGCGCAGGATGCCCTCACATGCCGTCATACCTTCTCTGGCCGATACAGGAGCATTCCCCCGTTCCTGTCCAACCAGCGCCACCGGCTTATCAGCTGCCCAATCGCCCTCTCCACGACTGACCGGGTGCAAGAATGGAGAGAATTGTATCTCCGCTCCCGGTCAGTCTGTGGATTACAAAGGGTATCAGCCACGTCTTGAGCGTGTAGCCGTTGTTTCCTAAGTAATTTAACAATTATCCATGTTGATCCACGGTTATCCACGTCGATCACCGTAAAGAGACAAGTGGATCACGCCTGAGGTTCATCACTTCACCCGGTCTAACCATCTCGCTATATTGTTTACTTTAGCAGGTGTGCTCCGCTTCTCCATTAGCACGACTAGCTACAACGCCTAACAGAGCCCCCAACTTCGCTTTTCGAGAGCCGAATTTCCGATTCGTTTGGCGACTTCCCTGCTCTCGGTAACACACGCCAGGAATAATCGAGTCTCCACAATCTGGACTGCACCGCTAGCCCTTCACGACTGGAGCCACGGCCGAACAGGCTAGCGACGTTTCCGCTCACATTAACCCCTTTTCGCCGGGGTACGTGAACGTAGCCAGCGTAGCCGAGCCTCAACGTCTAAGGGCGACTCGCGTCGACTAACCTTCCGGCCACCTCGGCGTGGTGTGTGACAAACAGCCGCCGACTGAGCGAACATCCCATTTTTCGTGCCTTCGCAGTCGATGAAAACCGTCAGTTACCGTAACCTACAGCCCATTTTCGCCACACCGCCACCGCCTGTCTAAAGCTGTAGACCCGCTAAAAGATCCAATACCCTCGGAACAGGAGCGCAGGCGCGTACGTGAACGTTAGCCACTCGTCCGGCTCCATTAACACAAACCGATCCGTGAACGTTTCCCGTAACTACTACGTGGCGGTTTCCTTACCTTGGTGCGCTACTTTATATCCCCGACGTTGATCTAGTCGATCGCTAGAATGTGGCCATTTCAGGCCTTGGCGAACGGATGCTAGCAGAGCCCTCGCTGCAGAAACGCCCCGCGTCAACCAGACGAGACGCTGTCCTTCCTCTCAGTGCGTGTATCTTCCGCCCAGGCGTGTAGGCTCCGGCTAGCGTTAGCTACCTCACACCCCCGCATAAAGGCTCCTCGTCCAGGTCCCCGGCAGCTGTCCTAGCTAGCTAGCAGCTCACAGAATCGTTAGCTATATG
Source organism: Brachyhypopomus gauderio (assembly GCF_052324685.1). Taxonomy (NCBI): domain Eukaryota; kingdom Metazoa; phylum Chordata; class Actinopteri; order Gymnotiformes; family Hypopomidae; genus Brachyhypopomus; species Brachyhypopomus gauderio. The sequence continues at coordinate 1,157,986 of NW_027506880.1, read as the reverse complement.
GCTATAGTCGACACTTGCAAACCATTACCAGGGTTGTCAACTTTTGACGTTCGCTTGGAGTGAGATTTTAACCTGGAGCCGGTGGCGAGTGTATTTTGTTGGGGGGGGTGTGGCGACCGAAAGTTGTTGGGGGGGTGGCGAACGTAAAATGGACACAGATTCAGTGTTATATCGCCGGTGGATGGCGCCAGAGCTAGTGAACTAGTAACGTATTGAATCATATATGTGGATCTGAGGTAAATAAACTGGATATTTTTTTTCGGCGTGAGATATCGGAAGTGTGGCGTGAGAGCGTGTGAAAACGGTCAAATGCGTGTGTCTCACGCTCAATGCGTGAGAGTTGGCAACCCTGAAGTGAGGTGAAGCCCATTTTATGTTAAAACGGCCTTCCATACTTACACTGCTTCCACTCTCTTTTATACAGCTCATCAGGCCTGAAGTGTTTGCTACACACATAAGTACTGCCACGCAAGACAGCAAATGTAATAACTTTTTCTCTCCCGACTGCTGCAATCCACTTCATTCGTAAAATATGTTTTGTTTCATGAAGTACTTAGCCTACTCATAGGATGCACTCGAATCATCGCCTATTGGCTAACAACCCATCCAGCAAATTTATATGGGCCCCATGTGGGGTTTATGATGGGCTAAATGATGGGCCCCAACAAGGTTACCCATTTCGGACCCAACACATTTTGTCCTCAGTCTCCATGTGGGCCCCAGGAGCAGCAGCCCATATGGGTTAATGACAGGTTTAAAATGGGTACAGTGTGGGACCCTAATGGGTAGGATATGTTGGGTTCATATGGGCCCTTCATTTAGAACCCAAGCGGGTTTTATATGGGTGCAAGATCGGCACAGGCTGGGCCCTTCATGGGCAAATAGGGCTGAGGACACCTGGGGCCCTTATGTGCTCTGTATAATGGGCCCCATCAGGGTAGCCCATTCTGAAGCCCTTCTCTTTTTGTACTCGGTCCCCCTGAGGGCCCCTTATGCAGCAGCCCATTTGGGTTAATGACGGGTACAAGATAGATACAGTGAGGGACCATAATGGGTAGCATAAGTCAGGTTTATATGGGCCCTTCTTTTGGAACCCAAATGTGTTGCATATGGGTCCACTGTAGGTACAGATGGGTATAAGTGTGGAATTAAAGTGGACAGAATGGGCCTGTATGGGCAGCACAGTTCAATTTCACAAAGGGGTACTACAAATGGGACAATCTTGGGCAAACTGAACTGGTACTAATTCATGGTGTAATAAGCAAACATTTCCAGAATGTAGTCATACTCATAAACACACACACACACACACACACTCTCTCTCTCTCTCTCCAAGTTAATTAAAACTTTACAGTCGTGTAAAAATGCTAAAAAGTGCTTTTCATTGATTTAATGTTAGTTTTTACAAAGTATAAAAAACATTTTAGGCTGTCTAAAATCCAGCTATGCCAACGGTTAGCCCAACCACACTTAATGTTTTCCCATGTGGGACCCAACCAAAACCCATCAGATAGCCCACAATAAACCTACCTGGGAAAGCCCATGTGAAACCCAGTTAGTTAAAAGCTAGTTTCATGGGTTGCCCAAGCAGTGCCCAAACATAGCCCACGCAATTGCCCACTGGAGACCCAAGTGGGCTGTCCCATATAAAACTACACACTTTGAATGGGAAGCCCAAGTGGTACCCAGTCATAGCCCACATATTTGCCCACTTTGAGCCCAAGCCCATCTTAAGCCCGATAAACCCAGGTAAATCCCATGTGGGGCCCACTTGAACATGCTGGCTGGGAAATGTGTTAACGTGATTTTGTTAATTAGCGTCCACAGGTGAAAACGATAAAGGTAACCGGATTAGCACAACGGCCGAAATCTCCGGACTTTGTGCTTGAACGTTTCAGACAATATAGCAAATACTTTACGATCTATTTTCGAAAGTTAAATACACTTGGCGTTAATGCGGTTGATAGTTTTCGTTAATATGTCGACCTGATGTAAGCGGTACTAGCTTTGTGTGCCTATCCTGTCAAGCTAAATATAGTTTGAGATTCCAGAGTTTGAGTTAATCGGAATGGACGGTAAATACTCAGTGTGGTGGTGGTTAGTTTAACTTACGAACGTTTAGAAGGTCACGATAAATATCTCAAGCTTTAACTGTTAATTGTTTTCAGCACCATTTTAAAAGGCTTTTAGTAGTTTTGAGATCATGGCTGTAACAACCGCAAAACTAACCCACGATTATAAGGAATTCCCTTTAGATAATATTGTTCACATTTATATATCTTAATGTTCGCAGCACGGTACGACGCATGCCCTTTTTAGTAATAAATGCTTTTGTTGTAATCGTCTGTGAAAACGTCAGTGTTGATTTGTGCACAGAACCAAGCAAGAGTCAACAGTCACCAGCAAGCGAACAACAGCATCAACGCTCGATGAACCATCCCAGACCGTTTTTCTATGTTCATCCACCAGTGCAGCCTTTTTATACATATCAGTGGCACACGAACAATCCCTTCAGCCCCCATAACGTACCTGCATCAGGTAAGGGAAGACCTATTTTTAAGTAATAATTATTTAGTGTGTGGTTTTGGAAGCAGCCAGTGGCTCGAAGTGAATTGCCGGACCACCCCATCGTGTAATATTTAGCATGGATTTACAAAGCTTGAAAATAATTTTAGAAATCTTGAAGATGCTAGGTAGGAAAAATCTGGTTGTAATGCCAATATGTAAACATGTGCAAAAATTCTTGATGGCAAATTTTTCATCTGTTGTGTAATTGTATTTTCTGTAAACGAATTGAGTACATGTGCACGAATGATTATGTAAATTATTATTCACAACAATCATAATCAAATTAAAGTAATGGTTTAAAAATATTTGCAAACCATCTCTCTGCTCCTCAAACTTTGTCTCTAGTCTTCTGTGTTTAGAATTTTGCACTTTTTCATTAGAATTGCATTTCATTCTGAATGGGTGTGGGTTACACATGTCCATCATGCCTTTCTGCATGCATAAATGTGTTGGAAACCTTTGACCATTTGGATGGACAAAAATATGGTATTATGAGGCAGTTCTTTGGTGGTTAGTATACAAAGCCTGCTACAAAGCTTGTTCTGCATAAACCAGCATATGATACAAACTACATTTCCAGAACCATAATTGGTAGTGTATAGAATATAGTAGTTCTGAAGTACTGGCTGTTGGGCAGCAAGTTATCTTGATCTGCTTGGCTAGTAGGGATATTTAGCTGTGGCAATGTTTTTGAAATCTTGTTTGCCGTGATTACAGGTTTCCATTTTGGCCGACCATACATGGTCCCATATTCCTACCTGCAGTATCCTGGTTATGTTGTGTCTCAACCTGCGATGCACCCTGTGGATTACCGGAGAATATATGAACGCAATGTCCCACATGCTCCTTCAGCCACTGATTCCGACATCACTTTCAGACACCAACATTGCAACGCACAGAGAGAGACAACCTGTGCAGGAGCGCAGACAGAGCCCTGTGATGCCTTGAATAAGCTCATTGAATGTCTGGACCAACTTCGTGCTGGCGAGGGTTCTTCACAGCGAGAACTGGACTCTGGAGTAGTTTCCCAGACATCTGGACTTTTCTCACCTGTAGCTGAGATAAAGAAGGATGAAGACAATGTGCTCTGTGGCTCTATGTTGACGCACTGTAAGGCAGAGGAAGCCTGCCATGTTGGTGACTTCAACCAACAAGAGGACTGGTCACTGGACTTGGGCAAAGAAACACCTCTCGATAGCTCTTCAGTTCATGAGGGTGCTGTGCTTGACGAAGAGGACCAGTATTTACATCAAGAGTACACAGACTCACACTGCATCATATCACAAAACCAGTCACTCCTACCAATCAGTAATAGTGAAAGGAACTACCAGGATAAGAAGGTTTCTCATGAAGTACTTCAGAACAATGAGGAAATTCAGTGGAATTGTTCTAATGGTATTCAGCCTTCATCAGAATCTTCACCTGCTCAGCCCTCTTCTTCCAGAACGACCGAAGGTCGCGATCCCGAAGACATTCAGAAGCCACCAGCAGATGTTGCAGGAGATTTCCCCTGCTGCATCCTCCGGTTGCCTTTTGAAAAGGTTCTTTCTTCCAGCGTGTATGTTCCAAGTGCTACTTCATCACTTGGATCTCCATTTAGTTATAGATACTGCCCTCCTCAGCTGGCCTCTGAGCGTATGAGCGTCCTAAGCCCCTCTTTGGATGAGCTTTCATCACATGATGAGGTTCTTTCCACTGATATTGAGGATAAGGATCTGTTTCCAACTCGCATGTACACAAGAGGGAAATTTGCTGAAGTTACATCCAAGAAAAACCATCCCTCTGTTGGTGGCATCCATTCAGATATGTGTTTACTCTATCCAAAAAGGCTAACATGTGCCATGTGTGGGTCAAACACCTTCAGGGAGATGCACAAGCACAAAAACCATCATAGTGAGCGATCCTGCTACAAAAATGTGGATTATTCAGATGAGGAGGCCATAGCGGTTAAAGGTGGTGACTGTGAAGTCAGGAAAACATGTAAGCATCTTCGAGGCACTGTAACAAATATGCCTAAAAAAACCCACCCCCTCCTCAAACACAGAGTCAGGCTGGCTCAGCACAGAGAGAAGGTTCAGGAGGAGGCCAAGACTTATCAGTCAGAAGCATCATGTTCTGAGCACTTCTGTTGTGACAAATGTACGAGTTCACCAGAGAAACACAGTGGTCATTCCACCAAAGGTAGGTAACTTTTATAGTCAGTCATGGTTTCCAGGTTTCCTTTACTTGCAGTTCATTTGAACATGCATATGATAAATTTTTATGCAACTTAAACATGTCAACATTTTGTGATTTAATTGCTCCACAGAAAAGCAAATCAAGGTACTGCCAGTTAGCTGTTTATTTTGCAAATGCATTAAAATTAAACACAAGCCCCAATGTGGTCCAGTGTGGTTTGGCTGTAATTTTACGACTACTTACAGGTTATTTATGTCAGGTTGTTGGATTTAATGCTTTTATTTATCCACATTTTGGTCGTACAGATCACATTGGTAACAAAAATGTAAATCATTAGAGAGGCATTCGTGGGGGATTAAGATGAAATTAACTATTGGTGTGCAAATTAAATTGGATGGTGCTGTGGTTCTTTGTGCTTGACTGATTTACTTAAATGAAAGATGCCTATAATTTTGTTTACAGAGAGGCATTGCAGAACAGTTGGAGTAATATCGGATCAGATCCTCTGGGAGGGTGTGGCCCGATCAAAGACCTGTAAATCGCAGTCATTACTACAAAGAAGAGGTAAGGACGCCTTTTCCCCTCAACACATTTTGTTCATTATGCCTCAACTCTGGGAGTTAGGGTGGTTTAGCTTGCTGTCAGTATATTTATTAGATGCCGAAATCTGACCAACATGCTCATATTGCCATCCAATTTCAGAATACAGACTTTTAGCAAAACCTTGGATATTTGTGTCCTCATCTGACTTTAATATAGACAGTAAATTATTAAATTGAGAAAATTATTGAACTGTTGATCTTTGCTGCAGGAAAACCAAACAGCACTGAACACTTCAGTTTGTGGGCTTGTGATTACCATGACTGCATGAAAAAATAGATTTAAAACTTTTTTTTAGTTAAGAGATGTTAAATGTAAATCTACATTCAGAAAGGCCCCAAAAAACACCACCATGGCAAGGCACAAAGTTGTTTCAAACATGAAAATAATTTTGTTCATTTGATGCATGTATGGTTTCAATAAACCAATTGCAGGAATGAGAGTAAGATGAAACTTGTACTAGTGTATTCACTGTTACAGTGTGTGTTTGTCTAGAGAGGCAGCGACAAAGGAAGGCTTGCTTTACGCCTCAGGAAACCAGATGCGAGAACCTTATTGCTGCTGATGATGAAGAGGATGAGGATGAAGATGAGTGTCGGGAGATGCTTCGGTTCCACAAGGGACAAGGTTGATGCATTTTCATTGCATCTTGGTCTTACAACCTTTTAAACCTTCCCTGAAGTTTAATTTTAAAATTTGCTTCTTTGCCCTTTCAAAACATTTGTTCCAAAAATCACAAAATACTGTGATTTTGGATTGCAATACTGCTAGAGTGGAGATCTGTTTTGTGGAAACCAAATGTGTGTCTCTTGCATTGACTTTTCTTGTAGGATTTTTTTTTTTTTTAAGTTGCATGTTTAACCTTTTACAGGAACCACAAAACGAGGAGGTGCAAGATGAAGTTCACAATGCAAGGCACCAGTGGAGAAATGGTCCACAGAACATGGCTTCTGCAGTTTGTGCAATATGTATAAACACACTTTTATTTTGCATTCATAATGTTGAATGAGGACGTTTTGAGTTGGAATGCACAAACTTTATAATTGCAGTTCATTGCTTAAGGTTTTCAGTGTAGTCTAATTCATGTTCACTTGCATACTGTTCACATGTAAGCTACATAATATTGAACTTGTCTGAAGTTATTAAAAATATTGCAATCCTCTTTTGTGAAATTATATTCCTGCTTTAAATGCCTATTATGCAAATCAATATCCCACTTTTGAGATATTTCATAGGATAGGGAACACGGTGGCTTGGTGGTTAGCATGTTTGCCTCTCAGCACTGGGGTCTTGGGTTCAAGTCTCTATCTGAGTGGAGTTTCCATGTTCTCCCTGTGTCTGTGTGGGTTTCCTCCGGGGTCTCCGGTTTCCTCCCACAGTCCAAAAACATGGAGGTTAGGTAAATCGGCATTCCCTGATTCCCTGACAAATTCTCCCTGAGTGTGTCTGTGTCTCTCTGTTCAATAAAAAGTAGTGTCTGAGTGTATGTGTATGCTTGTATGCCCAGTGGTGGATGGTGCTTTGCCACTAGGGTCTGTCCTCTCTCCCCTTCCTGCACCCCCATTCAGTCCCCCAGGGGGCTGTGGCCTCCGGTAGAGAGTATGCTGTGCGCAATTGGCTGCCGCTTCTCACCAGTGTGTGTGTGTGTGTGTGTGATTGGTTGTCTGTGACTTGTACCTGTGTTAAATTGTAAAGCGCCTTGGGTATTCTGAAAGGCGCTATATAAATCGAACATTCATTCATTCATTCATGAAAGCAAAGTACATAAAAAGCTTCATTGTGCTATTTGAGTGGGGTACCATATACATCTTCCATGGGTTGCAGCTACCCTAATGTTAGAAAAGAATGACTTCTGAAGGTCTACCCTGGGATGGGGAGTTATAAAGTATGGATACATAATATACACCAGATCTTAAGGGGGTGAATCTACCACTTTTAAATTATTCAGGTTCAAAATAGATATGTAATGCCTTACATGCATTACTGGAACTGCTAATGCTTCATTAGCCTCTTGATAACAATTCAGTGTTGTAGTCATGATGCTTTATCCAATGGCAATAATCATGATCTATTTTTTGTTTAGAGACTATTACTCTACCATGCATCTTAAAATTGCTCTGTAAGTGTAATGGGAATCATGCTTAATGTGCATAATTATCACCTGTATGTTGTGTGTGATTTCTGTGAACAAGCATGCAGACACGTTTCTTTAAATTCCTGGAGCACTTAAGCAGAGAATATGTATATGATTGACCACTTATTAACACATTTGAAACACCTTTTGTATTACAGTGCTGTGCACTTTCCTCAGTAACATCAGTTAACACAATAACATCTATAAATTCAAGATGTGTGAGTAAACCATAGGACTTTGATAAGTCAATCAGAATGTACTGACACCCAAAATTATGGTGAGAAAGACACAATTCACTTAGTCTTAACACAACACTACGTGAGAAGAGTGAAATTCAAGGTTAAAGAATTACCTTTTAAATGACCAATTGGACCTTAATTATCAGTTAAAAGTACTTGAAGCTGTGGGTGCACTGATTGGTTAGTATTAAAATTAATTCTGCATTTAGCCAATCACAAGTCTTACGTAGAGCCAATCACTTTGAGGCTCCCTGATGACCTATTTAAGCTAAGGTCAAGGAGCCATTCTTTGGGTTAATTTGTTCAAATAGTGATCTGTTCATGTAAGCAATCTGCTATCATGGGTTTAAATGATCTATTTGATTCATTTTGATTGCTTCATAGTTCTTCAAAGTTATATGTTTAGAAGCAGAATTTTGAATTAGTACCTAGAATTGCTAACAAATGTGTTAAGTTTGTTTCCTTTTTCTCAGTCTATCCCTTGCATCAAGCTAGAAAGTAGTTGGAATGGTAGTTACAACTACCCAACACCCACCAGGAGTAGGACCTCATGCACAAGGTGTTCCTTATGGACCACAGCCTGTGCAGGCAGGACCTCGTCACCCGATACCTGGTCCTTTCAGAGGACCACACCCGGACCGACAGCAGCAACACAACTGGCCCTTCTTCTATATGCAGCCCTCACAGCCCTACCTGCCGTACCAGTGGCCCGTTCCAATGCCTTACGTTCCCTATGGCAACTTTCCTGGACTGGGTATGTAGACTGTCTGAGGTCATCTTTGTGTTTTCATTGTAATTTGTAGAAAAATTAAACTGAGATGCAGTTTTTTTATTGCAGTTTATATTGATTTGTTTGAACATGTATTCTGCATTTTGGAGGCATTAAGTTGGTTAACAGCAAGTTTGTGGATGATGTGTGATTGACATTGGCAAATTACATTTTAAATCCACTGCTCTAGGGAACTGTGAAAAATGTCATCACTAAACTGATGACTCCTATTTCCTAAAGTACCAAAGGATTTAAATTGCACTAATGCAGACTTTTTTATTGTTGAGCTTCATTTTGGCTCTGGCACTAATCTGTCAATCCTCCTTCTAAGGTTATGGTATGGTGGTTCCACCTTTCCCTCCTGCTTCTTACATGGAAGCTCCTGGCTATATCCTTCCCCATGCCCAGCTTCACATGGTTGACTATAGGCGCATGATGACCCCTCACCTGCCTCCTGCGATGGCATACCAAGCCCGCCGCTTCCGGTGCCAGAACACTATGCCCTCTGGACGACTGATGGTTAGCTCTGAAGTGCAAACCGAACCTGTTTGTGTGGAATCCTCTCGACGTGACTGCAGAGTTGCACCAGGTTCCCTTCAGGAGTCTGGAAGGGATACTGGCTCTGGCAGTGGTCTTTCATCGCCAAGACCCTCTGAAGACAAATCTTCAGCATGTGCTGAGGATGTTATGGCTTCAAACAATGTAGCTGGCATCGCTAGCAGTGACTCGTCATCTGCAGCTCCTACCAGTGGAATCCTCTTCCAAGCGGAAGAAGTGCGGATTGAGTGTAGTGGAACACCTGCAGGGCTAAAAATCATTCATGCAAAGGAGACCACAGAGGTAGCCAGCAGTGCAAATGGTGAGCTGTTGCAATGCAATATGGGCTCTGTGCACGCTGCAGAAGATGTAGTCTTGAGGTGTTACCGGTCTCTGTCATGTGGCGCAGATGAACAAAGAGAAGCTGACCTGAGTCATTCTGATACACAGTACTTGCCTCCTTGCCATGATCTTCTCATGATGGCACCGTGTCCCTCTAGTGCCACAGTGGCTGGACTAGAGGGATCCTTTGTTACGCCTGATGAACCAGCCAACAGTGCAGAAATGCATACCTTGGTGGTTCAGAGAGACCCTAACTTGTCTAAAAGTGAAGAGGATCTCTGTGGGACCTCCAAAAATGTTCACTTCAAAATCTTACGACTGCCCTTTGACTTAAAGTGTTTGGATGAGTTGCGTCAGATGGAGGCTTCTGTCTGGTCTATAGAATCCCTAATGCCTTATGTGCCATCTACTGAGTGGCTGATCCAAAATGGCCTGTTAACACCTCAGAAACCATCCTTGGCCACAGTAATGGAGGTACCTGCTGAGCTTCCCATAGACTCTAAACAGACCACAGGAGATGCAGGTCCATCTCCAAAAGAAAATCAGATTGGGACAATGATTGAACTAGATGGCCAAGATTCAGTGACTTCTCTTGAGTCCCTCCCACCTTACCTTCCCTCGGCCAGTTGGCTGGCTGACTTCAATAATGTATCTTACAATAAACTAGCTTCTCGGCAACAGATGGGCAACCTCAGTAGTTGGCCAGAGCAGCAACTTAGAGAGATTCTTGAAGTTGATCAGGATGCCAAAGTCTCAACTTCTCTTGACCCCAGTTCAGTTCCTGTGCGATTCAAAGATGAAAAGAGCAAGAACAGAGGTAGGACTGATTGTCATAGCCCCTCTATCCAAGAAGGCTGCTTGGATCAATCGCATTCAGGTTTGCCTGTTGTTGTTGACCACAAAGGACGAATATGTAAGAGTTGTCTGACGAAACGCAGAGGAAGTGTAATGTCTAGTAGTCCAGCCACCAAGGCAAATGGAGTGAAAAGGTGCAAAGTCGCTCCGGCTCATTTGGTGGGGGATAAAGTTAATCTATGCACACTCTGTAAACGTGATCCTGAGAAAAGGCCTAGGTGCAAGGCTTCTGCTTCCAGCACTCATGGCTTTGTAAATGTGGGCTATGAAACTGAAGGGGAGGTATCTGAAAACGCCTTGTACACTTCAGTGGGGACGAAGAGAAGTGTTGAAGGTCAGAGATTACATTGCCTTCCAAAGCTCCCTTTTGGTCGGCATTCGGAGAAGTGCCCCATGTCTCACCAGTCAAAGCTTAGAGAACAGAACTGCTCGTGTGATGATCCTAAAGGTCTCCGTTATTCCACCTCAGCACGGGACACTAATGGGTGTAGTCGCTATAGTGACACTAGGGAGAAGAATGATGAAAACCTAGCTCTGTCTGCAACGGAGAGATGGAGGGAGACCGAACAAAGGTTCAATTCACAGAAACAGAATGGTAAGAGGGCTCACTCCACTCAAAGATTTCATTTCTACATGCATCTGAGTCAATATCTTGTTTTCCTTTTCATTGTCCTTCACAGAGAAGTCAAGGAAGGGAAGTTTACAGGTATCTGATACTGAAAGTACCAAAAGTGGAGGGACAATGATGACCCACAAAAAACACAAACCATGTGCACAAACACAAGGTAAGGCAACACACTATTTGAAGGCACTCTTGGTAAGAGTCGGTTAAGTGCTATAGATGTGAATTGGTATTGGTCCACTAACTACAAACTTGTGTACGCTCCCTTCATTAGTAAGTGATTCAAAGTTTTGAGGCCATCTTCCAGATCTGTCTACAGTTGTTTCTATAGCTCAAAGCCAAGTGATCAGCTAAATAGACTGAAGCTATTGAAGTAATATGTGAGCAGCTGAGCAAAGTGTTTCGTTCTAGTGAATGACACTTGTGGCAAGTGAAATGATAAAAAAAAAAAGGTCTGCTTCTTGAGTGTGGAGGAATGTGTGCTATGTTGATGTACTAAATGCATATTTGAAAAACTTTTAGTTGTGCAATCCTTCTTTCCAGAACTTCACAGAAGAGACACAAGATGCTGATGACACTATTGCACAGTAATCAAATGGATGAAGGCACTTTTAGTCACTTTTTATTATCACAGTCATAATTTCAATCCATTTATAGCTAATCACAATTCACTTTTATACTGTGAATCTGAATAAAGCACTTTTGACTATTTGTTTTATTATGGTGTGGTCTCTGGCCAGGTCTCAAGAAATCGTTTAAGCCAATGGTGTATCTTGTCTGACCTAAAACGTGCTGTTCTACACATGGGTATTGACTGGTTTAATTTTATATGTAGATGTTTGTCACTCTATCAAACATCCAAAATGTTCGTCACTGGGAGGTAGTTGCACTAACTGGCATGCCAGTGTTCTAGACCCAGTTGAGTAGCTTAGTGGATGGAAAGCAGTGTCAACTGGCATTTCACTTTGAGCCTCTGTTTGTGGCCACTTCCTGCTTCACTGGTGTTTGGTCTGATGCATTACATTGTAAGTTTAACTGCTTTTTAATTTTTTTTTTTATTCTCTTCTCTCTTCACCCCCCCTTACTTTTTCTAATGGGTTGGTCTGATTTTTGTAAACAAGTGCTTTTGCATCATGGATTAACCTTGTTGTGGCCAGAATGTGCTTTATAAACCATATGGATATGTTGAATAAAGTTTGCTTTACACCATGTCTTGAGAAACATCTTTTGATCAGTTTCTCTGGAAGTGAGGGCAATGTTCTTTAACACTCACTGCTGCCTGTGCATTTGGGTTTGTTGCCTTACTTGGTCCTGGCATCTTTTTGGGGACTTGACCTACTTTTGAGGTCTAGGCCCTTGCTTGTAGACTCTTCAAAGTAGTCCGGTATAGTTTGTAGGTGATTTCTGTGTTAATGAAAACCCATAGGGTGAAAAAGCTTGGATGGACAGTCAGGAGATCATATTGCACTGGTTTTGATGCATTTACCATGTTTATATAACTGCAGTTCAAACAAGTTTGTAGAAAAGTTGTTGGATCCAAGAGGTGGTGTGGTGACACCCGCACTCGTAGTGCAGACAACCTGGTTTCCTGTTTTTAATTAGATTTTTTTCATTATGCCTGTGTGCTTGAGTAACCATGTGGCAATTATATTGCAAAAACATTTAAGAGGAAGACCCTGACCACCCCCAAATATCTAAACATATGATGAAGCAGTAACTGGTGAACCAGAGGTCTGAAAAGACTTGTCTTTATTAAGCATACAAAAAAATATGTACATTTCAAATTCTTGCTTGGCGTTACTGATACAATATACATTATTTCAAGTAGATTTCCACCAACAATGGATGGCCCAGTGTACAGTGAGTAACTATCGCTTCAGGTTTTTGGTGTTCTGCAGAATTTTTTTATATTAAGACATGTACCACACAAAGGAATTTTAAATGTGCGTTTCATAAGCTTGATGTGAATAATGCATGAATACTCATGGATGTGTATGTTCAGGTTTTTTCTGGTCTTCTCATGCTTTGTGAAACTGCACGACCACAGCCAGACACGCAGTCAAATTAGACAATCTGACGGATAAACAAATCAATACATTGAATATCAACCACTGAATCTTTAGATCTCAATAATGTTCATTTATCTTCCAGCAGCATATTTGATCCCACAACATGAAGTGTTCTATATCTTTTATGTCCAGTGAGTAGGAATCACAGCATTATGAACAAGTTAAAAAATAATTTATATAAAAAATAAATAACTGCACAAAGAGGATAGAGATACCAGAATAGCAAAAAATGTGTGAACAAGCCAAAATGAAAAAGCAACAATAGGCTATGCTTTGAATCCCGTTCAACAGTACACGCTACAGTGAGCATGTGCATTCTCCAGTCATAAACATAATCTGTTCTATGTCTGTAAGAATAGCTGGAGCTTTGACTCATTCAACACAAATAACGAATGACAGGGCAAGGTCGGCGGACACACATCCTCTTATGCACGATCGTGCTACTCTCCTAGGCTAGAGTAGAAACTAGCCTTAGCACCAGCGATGTTGAGATCCGCAAGCGTGCCTGGATCCATCACCACAGTGAAACCATGTGACTCTGATGCTCGTCTTAAAGACCGTAATAAGGACTATATTGACTGAAGTAAATACTGCCTGGCCACATGTCTGTAGTCATCTGCTAGCAGAATAAAACTGATGATCATTTGAAGCATCCTTCCTCAGTTCGAGTGGTCCACAGTCAGAACTGCTTGTGTCATGGTCTGGACATACCTTCAGCAGCGGCGGATATTCGAGGACGAGATGCGTAGTACTCATTTCTCACCCGTCCTTTGTCTACCAAACCTGTCCACATCTGTTTTCCCCTGTTTTTTCTCAGTTTCTATTATTTTTCTGATTTCCACATTCACCTTTATTAAAATGCACAAAGCTTCTAGATCGCTTTCTCTGACATTCTTTCTGTTTCATTTAGCTTCTTTCCCATCTCATCCTCCTGCCCATTGGAGATCAAAATGATCCGTTATCATGATCTCCCCATTCCTTGGTTTTAATTGCTGCATTTCCAAATGAGAGCAAGCCTCCTATTGTTAACGCGAGCAGTCCGTCTTTACCACATATTGCTGTTGCTCTCAATCACGCCATACATTTCCGCTAGTTTGTGAAAACGCGGCCCCCAGTCGTTCAGGTAATCGTATTCGTGATCGGTGTGCGAGGCAGGAGACTGCAGAGAACTCAGAGACTCAGCCACTGAGCCCTCGCCTTCGTAAGCATATGTCTGAAGGGAATCGTACGGTGGGGCACCGGGGTCTGAATCGGCTTCATAAATCTTTGTTAGCACGTAGCTGTACACGTTACTACCGTCTGCACCGCCAGCACAATTCTGAGAAACGTAACGCGACAGGCTCTGAATCTCGGGCATCATGTCCTGACGTAGTTTAGCGGCGTGCACGGGTTCCACGCGCGGGTTCCAGAGCGCAGCGATATCGAACGCCTCCGTGTCCTCCTCGCCACCTCCCTCGTCGTCGTAACGTACTATGTTCTCGTGTACGTTTTCTTCTTCGTTGGTCAGGTAGGGCTTCTTTCTGTGACCACGCAGGGTCAGCATGAGCATGGTCATCACTGAGGAGAGGAGATAAGGGTTTGATATCGCGTATTCTACTTGAGTATCAATGTTAATGCTTTTCAAACACAAGTTGGCTTTTGTCCATAACCTAAGCTGGTCATGCACAAAAATGCTGCAGGTACATGCTTAGCTAATAAACTTCTCACTAAATCACTAATGCAAACCTGTTGGAGATTCAATGTACCAAAAGAGGAGAGAGAAGATAATAAGGAATAGAGAAAAACAATCAAATAGCCTACTAGGTTTGTCTGTTAATGTTTTTTATGTATTTTGACTGAACTGGGTTTCATTGGTGGTTCACTGTGTGATCTTTCTTACCAAACAGGATGAAGACACAGGTTAGGATAGCAATGACACCTCCTCTGCTCAGATTGACTGGCAGAACAGAGGCCTCAGCAACACAGGTCACAACATTTCCACCCACGTCGCAACTACACACACGGATTGTGAGAGTGCTAGTGCTGGAGTGTACAGGCTGTTCTCCATCAGACACGAAGATGGGCAGGTAATAGACACTCTGGGTCCGAGATGACCATCCTCCACGGCGGGTTAATATCCATGCTGAGTTGTCTTGTGGGGGAGCAGAGGAATACAGTTATAAAATATGGCACAATAACTAATGTTTTAGTGGTTAGAGTAAATTGGACATAATGCAGAATCTAACTGTGGAACAAAATATCTGTCTTCTTATTCAAAATGTGAGATATAAATGTGAGTACACATACCTAGACATATTCTACAACATGAAAAAAACACTAATAATCACATCCATTTCTAAATGTTCCATGCGGACACACAGTCCATCACTCATCCTCTTTTGTTCTCACCTTGGTTATCTCTAAGGGTGAAGTTGGGATTGTTTGCTGCTTCCGGGGCCAGACTGTAATAGAAACGCTGTCCACCCATTGGCTCATCTGGATCTAGAGCTGTCACGGTTTGAATCAGCTGATCCAAAACACAAAGCACAGCAACCTTTTAAAGAGTGAGTTAAGCAGCCAATTACGGATTATCTTAAATAATTGTGCCCAATAAAGGAATACTCCAAGCATCAATTCATAATTAACAAGGGGTGCACTCACTGTTTACAAAATTGCTTCAATTGGTTTGATTAAAGTGTGATTGTGTGTGTGTGAATGTGTGTGTCTGTGTGTGCATGCATGTGTGTGTGTGTGTGTGTGTGTGTGAGCATATTCTTACTTGTCCAGCTTGTGCGTTTTCACACACAAAAGCCTCATAGTACTGTGTTAGTGCTGGTGGGTTATCATTTATGTCTAGAACCCTTATGGCCACAGACACACTTCCGATCTTTGATGGATTATCTGTGACAGAAACCAGTGCACTCATATCATTATCACATTATCTTTGTCATGTTCATGTTTTCCAGTTCAACCTTCGCTTTAGTTTTAACGTATTGGAACTTTATTAACCATCTAATATATTGCAGCTTATGTGCATTATTTAAAACCTATACTTTGTCTTAGCTCACTGGTGGCTTGGAGTAGTACTATGACAACTGTTAAAAAAAGTGCTATACAAATAAATTTTACTTTTTTTAACAAAAGAGTTTTTACTCTACAGTGTGCATGAAAAAGTGGGAACTTATTTTTTTCTCCAGGGTAGGTGAAAATAGAAGACATTTTAGTCTTCACTATGGTCTTAAAAACTACCGGCAGAGAAGATTTGCTAATTTAAGCTAAGATTTTCAAAACAGGAAAAATTACTTTAGAGTTTGAAAATATGTATGAAAATTGCTGTATGTTTCCATAAGGTGTCTTTGGAGTGCAAAGACACCTTTTCTACATTATGTAGCATTATGTGATTTGCATGTATCATTATAAAACTGCACCATTTCATTATGCATATGTGAAGCAAATAACAGTCAATTACACATGTGACTTTTGGTTACAAATGTACATTTCATTTTGTTATCATTATGTAACCAGACCTGTTTTATGATGGTGCTCCTGGGGATTTGCAGTTTTTTGTCATGTTTTTTAAAAGATATGTTAACAGTTAACAGTTACCACTTAAGCAGCCGAGGGCAAACTATTCTGGAATATTTCCAGCAATTCACTGATGTACTTGGAGTAAAATTAGTATAAATATTGGTTAATGTATTTCCATAATATGTGTGTGTCTACTCACTCATTTCCATAGCTAAAACTGTGAGGTTGTGCCAAGTCGCCTCCTCCCTGTCCAATGGCAGTACTGTCATCAGAGAGCCACTGGTGATGTCTATATAGAAATACTTCTCAGGGTCGCTCAGGCGCTCTATAGAGTACCTGATGAAAATGCAGATGTATGCAGGATGTAGAAATGCGTACACACACACACACACACACACACACACACACACACACACACACACACACAAAGGAAGTATAAAACCTCAACATACATAAAAACACAATATTACATAATTTAATATAATATAATATTTGAATACATTGTAGATGGAGGAAACGTTTTTTTTGTGTGTGTGTTTGTGTTTACTGTGTATCTCTTGTGCTTTTTTACACTCAGGGTTGCATCTTAGCAAAATAACACTTCTATATAAAAATACTGGCTGCAAAATATACTCATTGAAAAGACACTCATTATTATCATTGAAAAGATATTGGATCTTTGTGTTACCTTTAATAGACTACATACAATGTCAAACCATCACAATATTGCATGCAAAAGAGTATGTTTCCATGCACAAATACTGTATTTTGGTCATTCCAACCTGGAATTGTATTTTTAAATGTAGTGTTGGACTTTGTGGCATTTACTAAATTATCGGATTTCGAATGCAATGTCTCACCTTACTGAGTTGTTTGCAGTATCGGGGTCTCTTGCAGAGACTGTTGTTAAGATGGTGCCTATGTCCACATCCTCGGACACCTCTACATAGTAGAATGGAGATTCGAACTCCGGGGGCTCGTCCACGTCCTCTATACTCACGTGGACGATTGTCACATCACTGAAGGACCCTTTGTTCATGAAGCGGGGGTCTATGTGAGAATTTGAGCCCTCCACTTTGAGGGTGTAGCTGCGCTTTCTTTCAAAGTCCAGGCGCTAAAACAGACAATAAAGCAAATGTACACTGAGGGCAAATAAGCAAATTAAAAAAAGAACAGTTAATTTAACTTCACTCTTGAGAAACTTATTTTACTGTCTTATCAAGGAATTCTTTAGCCCCTCAATTTTAACTGATCTTCAAGTGTCTAGATTAGATTAGATTACAGACCTGTGGCATTACTATTCTTAATTCAAACCCTGTCCTTTAAAATATTTAAGACTTGTCATTATCATCTATATGACTACCTTTTTAATAGTGATGACACCATACAGATTGCTGGTGTCAGTGCTGATGTCAAAGGTGTCCCGTCCATCACCGTCGATGATGATGTACCTCATTTCAGCGTTAATACCCAGATCACGGTCTTTGGCTTCAATTCGATCCACTACTGAACTCACAGGGCCAGATTCCAGAACACTCATCTGATATAGCTCTGGGAAAGAGAGCGATGAAACAGTAAATATCTCATCACATCTGGTAAGTGAAAGAATAGCAGTTGAAGCAAATGCAGTGTAAAATCTGCTGTCACAAGAGGGTCAGTATGTTTCAGTTAGCAGATAACCGTGTCTGAGAGGACCGTGACTCTGGTTTACTCCATGTATTTCCACACTTGTATTCATAGATCAGCAAATTATCAAAACTCTGAACCATATTAGGTTTACATTATGGGAAACAATAAACTACGTACTTCTCTTATTTTCCTGCATAACAACACTTGTACACCTGTTTTGAGTATAACTTATATGCCTACAGAAACATTTATTTCCTCTAGAGGGTGCCAGATGTCTTCAGGGCTCCTTGGTTGCTTCTTGTAAACATTTCACCTTATTTAATCAAGGGCCACTGAATGTCACAAATTTTTTAAAAACATTTTTATGCATTCATCCTTTACAGTGTCCTTCAGATACTGTAATCTGCTTATTTTTTTATTAGCCTGCATTACATCTAGTGCTCCAATAGCTCAGCTAATATAGCAGGTATACAACCATACTAACAACAAGGTTTTAGGTTTGATTCCCAGCATACATGCTGTCTACTGGTAAATGTACATTAGTCACTCTATGTAAGAGCCCAGTTTACTGGTGTGTGAGCATATTTGGTGTAGCTGTAACTGGGATCTCTGCTTTGCCATGGACAGCAAGACCACCCACGAAGCAGACAAGCAGGGTTGTCATGGTTACTAGATGAGCTTATGACTTTGGGTGAACCATATAGAGGGGGGCAGAAATGGGTCATTAAGAGTGATGGAGCTTAATGAAAAGCAGGGAAACTGTATTTGGAATGAAATCAGAATTGAAATGTGCATGTATATAATTCAGTTATAGGGAGAGCCAGAACTGGAAACCAATAGGCAGGATGGACTGTACTTTAGTAGAATTACTGCACTTACTCTTGGTGAATTTGGGTGGGTTGTCATTCACGTCACTGAGGGTAATGTTAACTGTTGTGGTGCCAGCCAATCCCCCCAACTGTCCACCCATGTCTTTAGCCTGAATAATCACGTGGTACTCCTCCTTAACCTCCCGATCCATGTCACCCAGGGACACACGCACCTCACCTACATGGGTTAGAGAGAGAGAGAGAGCGAGAACAGAGAGGGAGTGAGCAGACAGACAAACATAGATACAATATAAACAAACACCCGTTCATTTATAGCAAATAGCTTTCATTTAATGTTATCAATTCTAAAATAATATGACAATATATAACCAATATTAGAACTTAAGACAACTTAGTCATCTTACTATTTCAACAGATGAAACATGAGACTTCTTTTAGGTTAGAATGTTCTCAATGAGGATGAATGTGAGCAGCTGTCTCCTGACGAGGACATACCTACTGTGCTTCACCTTACAAGGTCAACTTTGCCCTCATCAGACTACTAGATCAGTTCTCATTACAAACCTGCACTTCACCATTTGGTGGTGCCTGAGTTCAGAATGAAAACTCTTAGAATATAATAACATTATTTCTGTCCTGTAGTTTGGATATGTTGCGAAAAAGAAGGTGAACTGAGTTTAAAAAGTATCCAATGAAGTTAACCGTCTTATTGGAAGAATCTGATGCTGTCATTTTACATACCTGTCTTAGGATCCACAGAGAAATACGGCTGGCCCTCCAGAATACTGTAGACTACCCGAGCACTGTTACCATATGATGGGTCATCTGCATCGCTTGCTGTCACCTGAATGACAAAAGTGCCTGGTGACACAGAATAAAAAACAGGTAAGTAAAAATGGCCTTTTAACGCTGAACTTTACACTCAATGAATAAACTCTTCCTTTTAAGAGTGCACAAAGCATGTAGTTTCTGTGGATACTGTACCAATAGGAGACATCTCAGGTACAGTTGCTAAGTACGGTCCGTCCAGGAACTTCGGCTCATTGTCATTGATGTCTTGAATCTTCACAATAAATTCGGACTCTGGCTCCAGGGGGCGGCCTGTCTCGCGGTGTCTAGCCTGGGCACGGAGCAGATACTGGGCCTTTACCTCCCGGTCCAGCCTCTGGATGGCATGGATGTCACCCGTGCTGTCATCGAGGGTAAAAGTAGTGCCCGCACCTTCCCCTGATAAAATATATTTGATGGAGCCGTCGCCTTTGTCCATGTCAGAGTGCAGCTGAAGGAGACAGTGTGGTTTTAGTTCTCCAGTACTGGTGGTGATGAATCACAAGGCTGGTAGGACATTTTAAAAGCAGATGTATTTCAGGACATTAGTTTTGGTGTCAGACACAAGAGTTAAAGCGATTGTGTAAAAATCAGGCAATATCAGGCATTATTAAGGCATAAATTCATGTAAGTTCTTTCTTTTAACCAAATAAGCTACTTATCTAACTGAAAGAACACTAGAAACCCAAACACACATTAACATTAACGACTAAATTTAAGTTCTGATTTGGACTGCTCAGGTTTTACTTAATTCACTACACACCTTTACATGCCTGATGCCAACTGGCATTCTAACGTTGGCAGCATGTTCACACAGGCTGTTATCTGGTGTGGTTAAGGTGAGATTTAATGAGACTTGGCAAGACCAAGATGCTTTTCTGGGTTTTTTTCTTTTTCCAGAGTGCCAAGGGCACTCGACTTTAACTCAGCCTAGACTCCCTGTTTTTTTGCAGCAGCATATCATACTTTTATTTGCAGTATGTCTTTGTTGTTAGTAGCTAACTATTTTAGAGAAGTTTGAGAATATTTAGTGTGGTATGTGTTTGACATGCCAGGCATGTGTAAATGTTTTTCACCTTTCTCAGATTATATGATTTAAGAGCACCAGATTTAGAAAATGTGATTATAATGGTATGTCCTAGACCTCCTTTGGATGTGTGAACAAGACAAAGCAATGCCCTCATGGCTTGCTTAGAGACCTCCTAGAAACCTTAAAATTATGTGTGTAACTCAAACATGGATTAAGTCATAACTGTTCAATACTCTAACCAAAGAGCATCACCCAGTTTTCCATATTTTTTTGCTGTACACACATTATTAAAATATTTAGAATAACTAGCTAGACCTGATTGTTCCCCCTGAGGAATTATAACATTATGCCGTAGTAATCAGTTTATTTCAATGTACGTATTAAAATAAGAATATATGGTGCATGTAAATATTCATTAAAAACTGATTGCCAAACTTGGTTGCTATGGCAGAAACACACTAGAAGCCCTGAAGAAACATGATTCCTGAAAAGGTTACTTCATTCTGATGGACTCTGGCTTTGATTCACAGTTTGAAATGACGTAGGCACCTGCTTCTAGGAATACTGAAGAGTATAACTCTCCATGATCTTACTGGGTTTCAAAAGATTTTCGCTAGCAGTCAACTTAGGGTGGCATCCAGCAGCAGTGAGTGTCTACTAAATACAAGTCAAGTTCGTGTCAGATTGATTTACAGTGCATTTTACAACATGCATCGTCACAAAACATTTTACAAATGTGTGGGTCCAGACCTCTAATCAGCCAGTGAAAACAGTGGCAAGGAAAACCTCCCTGGGCAGAATTAACAAACAACTGTAAAGTACAAAGTGGACAAATTATCTTGGCACTCCACACAGCAGCAGATAGTAGGGAACATTGGCAACAGAGGCGTCCGTCTTGGCAGTAGACAAATCAAAACAGGAAGACCACTCAAAAGACCATTCAAAACAGGAAGACCACTCAAATTCGATGCTTCGTTCAGAGATTTCTAAACATCAAATGTCATGCTGCTCATGCAGTACGGAGGCGACAGTTACTTGTTGACTGTTAATAGTTACTTGGGCTTCCTTGGACTTCCATGTAATAAAACATGGACTGTTTATTAATTGGGCCACTGGGAGAGGATGGGTGCCCTCCTGAGACTTGGTCCTTCTAGAGTTTCTTTCTTGAAGCCACAACTAAACACAAAGTCCCTTAGATCTGTTATATTCATTTCAGCAGACATATATGGGGAGGTAGTTGCTTAAATTAAATTAGCTTAACATTACCTTTGAGGAAATAAAATAATTACAGCAGTTTAATTGATATGTTAAAATGTTTTGTATTTTTTCATGTTAGTACACTACATAATACAATGCTTAAAATAATGCATAGCTAGCTAATGAATATGTATTTTTTACATGTCTTTTTTTACACTGGGCAAAATTAATTCAGCAATAAACCTTACTGAAAGTAATCATTCTTGGATGTAATACAATATATAATATATTGACTCATATAATACAGTAGATACTATGTACTATATGGGTCAATGATCACAGGCAACCAATGGTTTATTGTGGTCTTCACTGTTTAGAATTTTGGGTATATCAATAATTTAGCTAAATTCATCAATTATTTGACCATGTAAATTTTCAACGTCAATTAATCCAGTCAATATGAGAGCAATATGTGCTTGTCCCTCAGATGGGCATGGCCCATTAAGATTACCCAACACCTGAGGGTCATTTGTCTATCTATATATCTTGTCTTTGTACCAGTTGACTGTTGGTTATTTTATCCTTCATTTGGTTTTGTCACAGGATTTACGCTGGTGCACATTATTCATTAAATGCTCCTTTTTCTGTGATACTGGCATAATCGTTTCCTTTTTTTTTCCAGGGCCAGTCATGGCCTGGCGGTTAGGGAACTGGTCTTGTGACTGGAGGGTCGTGGGTTCGATACCCAAACAGGCCATGACTGAGGTGCCCTTGAGCAAGGCACCTAACCCCAACTGCTCCCCGGGCGCCGGGCTAGGGCTGCCCACCGCTCTGGGCATGTGTGATCCACAGCCCCCTAGTAATCACTAGTGTGTGTGTGTGTTCTGACTGCACAGATGGGTTAAAAGCGGAGGACAAATTTCGATTGGGGTGTAAAAATCACAATTGACAAAATATGGCACATTTCATTTCATTTTCGTTTCCTTTTTATTTGCACTATATCACCCGTCACATAATCTTTGTTTATCTGGCACCTCAAGCCAAGCTCAGATGGCTACACAACTCTGCATAACTGCATAAACGAACTGAAATATATATATATATATATATATTTTTCAGTTCGTTTAACTAAAAAGGGAGGATATATATATATTATGTTCCCAGTAAAACATCACCTGACCTATCCATGGTGCTGAACTATACAGAACTGACATTAATACAATGTTCTCTCTAAATGCTTTGCTAAGAACTCGGTGCCTGTCTGATGCATAAGGCATGTCCATCATCTTTGGTCACTGCGTTTGTTTCACTTTTCTTAAGTAGTCTTTCCTTTAATCTCTGTCCCACCTATCTGATTCCCCTGCTGCTGCACCATATTCATATTTCCCCACAGTGGTAACGTGATTCAGATTCAGAAAACGTTATTCATCCTCAAGGTGCAATTGAGGACACACAGTAGTGTAGCAGCAGTGACAGTAAGAAATATAAATAAAGTAAACATAAATTAACTAATGTGGCTACTATTATTGCATTAACATTAATATGAATAAGAGCTCATGCTGTTAATGACCATGCATATTCTGAACTGCAGAGTTTCCTCATACGAACTGGCTACTACGAATGTATAATTCTTACAGATAGCTGCACACATGAACTAGGAATATAGAATTAACCCTTAAGAAATATGAATTTACAACTAACTTACAGTTCCTGAACTTCCCAAATGCACCTGCACATTACACTTAAGGGACGATGACAACTGCGGAGGAATTCTAACAATTAAACTCAAAAACTTTGTGTTAAAACTGTAGAAATAATCTATGTATAGTGGGCTATAGCAGGTCTGCATTTCCCCAAATATTGTAATGTTAGTTCATAGGATACACAATTGCACCATTAAGTCTGCAAACAACACTTCTCATTTTCATTATTTTCATTATTCTTTAATACCCAAAGGTATTTTGCGTTGTGAGTGATCATGTTTTAGTGCTTCATGGATCTCTCTTACCTTTCCGATGTAAAGGGGTTTTTGTTCCGTGTATTCCTCAAGAACAAAAAACTGATTCCAGACCCATCCTCTCTTTGCTCTTCTCAAGGACTTTACTTTCATATCACTGGTAACTTCATTTCCAACCAATCCCTGAAACACTGTTGCTAAGGTCAAAACCATGACAACTCCAATAAAGCTCCATTTCCTCAGAAACAAGTCAGCCATAGTGGTGATGAAATCTCTTAGTCCAAACATTGAGTTCTCATGAACTTCAGCACACCTCCTTGTCTTCTGATCCAGGTGGAACTCTGTTAAAACACACAAGGACAAATAAGTGAATTATTCTTTTGAATATTGTTCTATAAGTTGTACAGAATACTGTGCTCACAACACCAACTACAATAATGAATAAGCAAAAAAGTTCAAAAATGCAGTACGTGCCTGAGATACACTAACTATACACCTAGTGTATCTAATTATTATTATGTGTCTTCTGCAAAAATAACAGACTTGTTTAAAGAAAATCAACACAAGCAGAATGGTCTGAGACAGAGGGCCCGAAACCTGCCTTCCCAGCCTCTCCAGACATTGGTTCTTCATCATCTCTCTGCTCAGCCAGATCCCTCTACCTCCCCCCCACCTCTCTCTCTCTCTGCTTGAAGCTTGATTACAGTGAAACAGCACAACAGGCGATCTCCCCTTCTCAGTTCCTCAATGCTGCGTCATACTTGCAACAACGGTGTGTGCAAAAACAGTGCAATGTTATAATCAAAACCAAGGGCCTCTCAACAAACACAGGCGCAGACACCTCTACTTAGGTGCTTGCAACAAACACCACTCAAAAAATAATACAAACAGAAATAGACACAAATGACTGGCCCATTCCTCTTGTGATGAACTTCCAGTAGCAACACAATCTAGCAAAGTTTGTGTAAAACAAAAAACAAACAAACAAAAAAATCATAAACAAAAGGACAGCAAGCTTCACCTCATAGCATTTAGGCCTTTTCTCTTCCCTTAATCACACAGACTCCATCTGTTCATTTTTTTTTATTCCCAAAGAAGGTGTCTTTTTCTCTGGAAAGAAAAGGATGCCCATGTGTGTGAGAGGGGCGGGAGACCACCAGCGGCCAGCGAGACGTCATGTAAAAACAAAAGTTCAGTGCTGAGAAAAGCTTCATTCTTCTGCGTGAAGGAGGTGGCCATTGTGGAGTCCTGCACTCCATCAGACTGTTCAACTTCACTTCATCACTACTAAAGAGCCCCGTCAGCTTGTCGAGGACAAGGGTGTGTGCTGCTTTTGTAAAGCCCAAACCGTTTTGTCCGGCTGGGGCGGGTTTTGGGGTGGGGGGGTATCCAGGTTTTTGGGCCCCCGGTTGTTTTTGTGCCGCCTTGACTCTCTTAAGCTTAAGTTTCCCATGGGCCTCTTTCACAGAACAGCACAGTCCCCGCCCTCCTGTGCGTGTCCTTTTCAGTATTTCAGCAGGCTCATTATCATTATGAAGTCAAATGAGCTTCTACTCAAAAAACCCACCCTCTACTTCACTCCCCACCCCCCATCCTTCGTGACTCCACCAGCAGGGTCAAACTTCAACCACTCCCCACCAGCACTACCTCCCTTGCATTCACCACCATTTTGTCACAGCTAATGGGCTGACATGGAGTACTATTGACCTGGCTCAACAATATGCACGTCTTTCAGGGGTTAATCTTACAGTTCATCTTTCCTATTTAAGGGTACCAATGGAACATGGGCTGAAATGACAGAGGGAAAGATTGTTGCAGGAACCACATGAGAGAGATTTGTCTGACTGAGGACAAGACAAGCCATTCTTACCACAAGATCACTGGGAATTAAAATGAAAATTAACTAGGGATGGTACATTTGTTGTGCGTGGAACAAGACAAAGTCTTGTTCTTAGAGAGCAAGAGCTGGCCTTTTGCTAGGAGGGCGGTGTGTGTAATTTCTCCTGATGTGATGTACTGTAGAGTTGAGGAAACAGAAATAACGTGCTTTCTGCACCCCTTTACCAAGCAAGTATACCTACAGATGCAGGCAGACTGTGAATGAGACTTCCTAAACAATAAATCCCTTCAAGCTACCTCCAGCAGCTGCAGCACACACACATGCCCACACACACACACACACACACACACACACACACACACACACACACACACACACACACACACACACACACACGCTGATGTTTTCTATGTCCAAACATTATTGTACTGTATC
The DNA here is from genome assembly GCF_052324685.1 of Brachyhypopomus gauderio. NCBI lineage: Eukaryota > Metazoa > Chordata > Actinopteri > Gymnotiformes > Hypopomidae > Brachyhypopomus > Brachyhypopomus gauderio. Next base: position 1,131,820 of record NW_027506880.1, on the reverse strand, counting down.
TTATAGATATATGACATGCAGAAAACTAATGCTTGTACAATTCACAGAAAAACTGAATTTCAGACTACTGATACAAACACACAGAAACAAACACACACACACACACACACACACACACACACACACACACACACACACACACACACACACACACACACACACGTGTGCACACAAAAAGCAAAAAGCAACTGTTACTGCTACACATAAACATACATTCTCTTTTTTCATGGTATAAATGTTACATGTAGTGAGTGTGTGTGTAATTGTTCCATTCAACACTGTTTTCTCACAATTCAGACGGGCAAAGCTGTGGTAGGTGCCTGAGCAGCTAACCTCTGTGTGTTGCATTCTATAGCATTATCCAGGGCTGATTTCACACAAAGCATGTCGGCATTCTCCATCCCCGGCACTCTAAATCAACCGTTTATGGAGGCCAGGAGTGATTCAGTGGTGGGGGGCGGAGTGAGTGTGGGGCCACCACACACGGGCCTGTGTCATGGCAAATTTGTTAACCTGAATTGATTTTGCATGGTTCCCAATGACCACTGCTAAAGCTCTCAATATCTTTGACCTGGAATGCATGGAGTCTCAAGGCTGGCCAGGATTTCAGAGATGAGCTTCAGTGTATAGAAAACTACCAAAATGTAGTTTGGCAAAGTAACAAGAAGGTGATTGACTACATAACCAGTCTGTCTGTTGTTCCCGGGTGTTATATTTTTAGCTGTCATTACTGGTCTGGGTCCTCATGCTTTGCCCTTTTCTTAACCTACTCTGGTTAATAATTAGCTAAAAGCCTGTCCAAAGTGAGAGCTTGTTCCTGTACACTGTTAAAGAGTCAGCCATGGTGTATACGTTGCCCATCAAATTTCACAGTCCAAAAACTCTGAATTGCATTCCCATTCCATTTAGCCATTAGCTCCCACATACTCCCGCTCCCTCTCAGCTGCCTTCCTAAGTGAAGTCGTGTGTAAACACGCACCTGCTTTGCATACACAAACATGCTGCCTTTCATTGGACACATGTGAAAGCAGTAGTAAAATCAGGGCGGTTTTCACTCTCTAGTACATATCTCGCCCCGTTCATATCACATCTAGTACGTACAAATTCCAGTACATATCACGTATAGTGCGTATCATGTCTCATACGAATCATGTCTAGTGCATATCATGTCTTATACATATCACATCTAGTGTGTATCACGTCCAGGAGTTTGCCTTGCTATATGGGAAGCTTGTCATATGGGCATTGTATTGTCATAAAACACAATGACAATGGGACACACATAAACTGGAAATTAAGTTGTATTACAGGAGAATACAACATACTTCAGGGTTGATATCATTTACTGTATTCTGTAGAAGGCCCTGTTATTTGTTGATAGAGCCCTATGAAAAGTCATCACAGTGGGTGGCTCTGTGAGTTTAAACTGGTTTTTAGAATGCAGTGTAAACTAGTCTGCTGTGAACGCCATTCACCCAGCCACTACCTTCACAGCGCTATCTCTCGCCTTTCTCCTTTTCAATTCTCCCCTTTTACATTCCCTCGTTACTCCTTCCCCATCATAAAAGGGACGTCTTGTCATTTTGCGGGGAAATGAAATCACCCATGACGAGCCTGGTGCAGGGCGCTGGCGCATGGCCGTGATGATACGCCGCACACGTGACATCTGCAAAAGTTTGTAATCTGTGGGAATACAGCGCAGTTTAATACTGCTTCTACAGGCATGCATGATTTTTATGTTACTAATCACCAAAAGTCTCAGACTGCATACTTATTTGCATGACTATGACTCTATGATGTATGGTGTTAGGGGCACAGAAGGCTTTTTGAGATTATAAACCTCTGGCACTACTGTTACCAAATGATTTAAGCAGACCACTCTGAGACAGAGAGCAGTTAACAAGTGTGATTCTGAAGTAAGATGAATAATGTATGCCATTTTGTTGGTCGTTAATCACTGCTTTTGGCACTCATAATGACTAGAATATCTCAGTACCCTGGTGAGAATTCACTTGTCAATCTCCACACTTATTTTAACCTGCCAGAGCAAGGCAGGGAACAGATTATTGCTTTATGAGAAAGGGAGAGATGGGAGGGAAGTGTGCACTCTATTTGGTGGGGTAATAAATAAATATATCAAATAAAACTACTTCTGATGCCATCTCAAGTGAAAGCAACCATGTTTAAAACTTTTGGTTTTAGCATTAAAACTCTCCAAACTCTCTGTATTCTGTATTCACAGACATGACACTCCAGGTGTCCAGGACACCACACACAGTTTGCAGGTTTCATACAGTTACCCACTAAACCATTCACAAAAACATTGGAATTTTCAAAAGTGAAGAAGAATTCTGCTCCTTACCTTGTCTTCTGTGACAACTACCTCTTCCTCGCACACGTTCCTCTCTGCCTTTCCTGATGCTGCTTCTATGTTCAGTTAAGTTCCCTTGAGGAGAGCACAAGTGTTCCTGCTCACTTCTCCACTTTTTCACTGTCACTTAACTTTCTGCTCTCACTTCAGTCTACTCTCTGAAGCCCAAATGCTTGCTCTCCTTATGTGTGAGATCCTACAGTCAGCAGTAACCAATGGGGAAGGAACTCTGGGAGCAGCGTTCAAATCAGCTTTAGCATGTTACGGCAACTGTGCACATGACAGCATGAGTGAGAGAGAGAGGGAGAGTGAAGGAGATAGAGAGAGAGGGAGAAAGAGGCGGGGTCAGAGAGAGAGGGGGAACAGAGAAAGGTTGAGAGAATAAGAGAGAGCGAGGAGGGTCAGAGAGAGAGATTGAGATTATAAGAGAGAGAGAGGAACAGAGAGATTGAGCGAATAAGAGAGGGACAGAGAGAGAGGAAAAAAAGAGGACACAGCAGATTGAAGAATGGCTGGACTCAGTGACTTGGTTGTAGAAACACTTCATCTTATGAGATTTGCAAGTGAATAAACCATTTCAAATTGTATGGTGTGTGTGCAGGTTTGTGTATGTGTCGTAGTAACGATGAGGAATGCAGGAACAGTGGGAAGAGGAGCTCAAGCAAAGCATGTGAAAAGAGGAAGAACAGACCTCTCGTGCTTTCCAAACTGAATCTTTAAAGGAACAGCATAAAACTGTGAGATAATTGAGTTTAGACCCAAATTCACTTTCTAAACGGGTTCAGGAAATGAGGTGTGTACCGCTGCGCCCAAGCACATATAGTCAATTCTTCATGAACATGGAGATCTATCCAATGTTTTTGAAAACCTGTGTTGCTTGAACTGGTGCTACATTTACACTCATGGAATTAATCTTGGAATTGACATGGTAAAGACTTCCAGATGAGTCATGTGGGCATGGGCATTGAATCTTGAAATGGATTAACTGAATTTTGAATCAGAGGTTCTTAGTGTGAGATACAGGGCAGGGCTGCAGTTTGAGGTTAACACTTGTGTCACCAGTTTCACTTCAAAAGAAGTACTTACTTATTCTCTCATTCCCTGTCTCTAGTCGATCTGTCTAGACTTAATGTCACAAAGTTTCTCTCTCTCTCTCCCCCTCTGTCTGTCTCCCTATCTCCTTCTCTCTCTCCCTCTATGTCTTCATCCTCTTTTTCTGTCCATTTCTTTCGGTCTTCCCTCATACTCCACTTTCCTCTCTGCAGCTCTTTAATCTTCCCGACAAGCTAATTTATTCCATTTCTACTGCTTCCCTAAAAATACAGACGAGATCCTGCTGTCCTACGTCAAAGCAGATGGTCAAAAGGTTTCTCTCTCCATCAGCGCTGTGCCCCCCCCAACCCCTTCCCTCTATTCAATATGTCTCCCTTCCATTTGGCCGGCCATTCTTCTCTCCTGAACTCTCTCAACCTCTTTGTCTCTTTGAGGACCTGACTGGTTAGTGTCCCAACCAATCTGTCACAGCACGCTCGACTAGACCATCAGAAAAGCCAAAGCTCTCCCTATTGTCAAAGGAAGGAGGGGAGGGGCCTTGGAGGGTCTTGTAGAGTGTTTCTGATGGCTGGCGTTTCACCACAGCTTCCTCCACAGAGTGAGGGAATCGAGGAGGCTGGAGACAAACGGTAACTTGCGGAACAAATGCGACAGGGCACTTATGGGGCCGCGGAGGCCCCTCCGAGAGCAGACGCGGTCGATGGGCGCCCAATAACATGGTCTTTGCGGAAAGGACAGGAATGCAACAAAGGACTGTGGGCTAGCGTAGAAATAGATTTGCTACAGCTGTGGCAGCTCAAAATACGATGCAGTCTGAAGGATATGGCTTTTAGCAGTACATAGCCATCCTCAGTCCACTGAATTTAAAGTGTATAGCCTGAATATTTAATTTAAAGCTCCAAACATTTGATTGTTTACCATAATGATCTTTAATATACATGCAACACCTTTTTGTTTTCTTTGAAACAGAATTATAAATTTTTTATTTTATTCTATATAAATTCAACAAGTTTTCAACTACAAAACTGTATGGCTTTGATGATTAATGTATGTTGCCTTTTCCATTGAAATGTACCACCTGTTGCACAAGAAACCATGTTTCCTCTAAAGAAAACACAAGTATTTACAAGTATTAGTAATTTTCTAAACTTAAAGAAGAATCCGAAGTCTGGAGATGAAGAAAGCGATAGCAATGGCTAAAGCAGCATTTAAGAGAACTGTAGTGCAAAGTCTTGTGGACCAGAGAAAGAGAAAGAGAATCATGAAAGCACTGGTTTAGCCTGTAGTCCTGTATGGACCTGGTCCTGTATGGTTCTGATCCTGTGTGTGTCTGGTCCTGTATAGGTCTGATCCTGTGTGGGTCTGGTCCTGTGTGGGTCTGAGATCTGGACAACATGACAAGTAGATGAAAGGTGTCTGGAAGTGTTTGAGATGTGAGCATGGCGTCAAATGGATAAGGTCAAATAGGGGGAGGATTTGGTGGCAAATGAAGACATCCTGAGGAGAGTTCACAAGGAAAGATTAATAGTAGAAGAACAAGGCAGAAGCAGAAGATGGGCACAAATTAAGGTGCATCTACTGAGAACCAGCAATGAAGGAACACTAGTACAGAGGCCAATCAACAATGTTAGATTGGTTGCAACAAGGAGATGGTACCAGGTCATGGAAGAGAAGGCTGTTGTTATTAGTGTGTGGAAAATGTGAACTCCTGGACCTGTCCTGCTAATAAAACAGAGAACATAGAATATTACATCATTTTGCCTACAGCGTTGTCATCATTTAGGCTAAAGTGTTGTCTCAGTTAAACAAATGCATGCTCTCTGCAGTCAGATGACTATCTTTACTTTCACTGCTATAAAATGGCTTGTACATCTGATGACGATCGATGTAATTCAAGAGGCAGGACTGAAATCCACAAAAGAATTCATCAGTAGATGAAGCACAGCTATTAGTGCCCATCACAAAGCCGAGGATCTAGGTAAACCCTCTGTTATTCCACACTCTGCTGTTAGCCTTCTTTCTGTCTCCTTCTTTTAGCCACGCCCACAAGGGGGTTGTGAAAGAGAGAGAGAGAGACAGAGAGAGACAGAGAGAGTGAGAGGGAGAGCGAGGAGGGAAAAGGGGTATAACAAATCCTGGGCATTGCTGGGAATAAGAAGAGGTCTCTTCCAGCATCCTGATGAAGATTAAACACAATGCATCCATAAAGCTCACTTGACTACCGAGTGCCATTTGAGTCTCTGTAGGCACTACAAGCCACTACAGTGGCAAACACAAAACAATAGTCACAGCAAAAAAAGTCACAACAATGCAGCCACAACAAAACCGTCACAACAAAAGAAAAACAGTCACAACAAAACAGCCACAACAAAATAGTCACAGTTAAGAGAGGAGATGGAAATTAAATGCCTATTTTCATGGGATTTTAGAGGGAGTTTAGGAACTAATTATACAATGATAAGATAATTAGATAATGACTGATAAGTAAATTAATGATCTGGGGTAGGTTGGAGATTTAAAAGGCAGCTTGCATTCTCTTGCATACAAATGTGAACGTTTTGTGTGTTTGTGTGTGTGCGTATGTTTGCAGAATGTTAATTTTAGATCAGTGTACCACTTGAGATGAAGCACCATATTTGTCAAACACACAAACACAATCAAATGCACAAGCAAATGAAGCACACACATATTCTTTTCTCAGAATGGACAAAACTGAAGATGCAAGCGTAATTTCAAACAATTTTTTATCAAAGTAAGGCCACTGGAAAACCTTCCAAGCAAAAAAGGATGAACTTACAGCTGGGTTTGTGGAGTGAGGTATATGATCTTACAGCTGGGTTTGTGGAGTGAGGTGTATGATCTTACAGCTGGGTTTGTGGAGTGAGGTATATGATCTTACAGCTGGGTTTGTGGAGTGAGGTGTATGGTCTTACAGCTGGGTTTGTGGAGTGAGGTGTATGATCTTACAGCTGGGTTTGTGGAATGAGGTACCAGTTTTGTAGATTCCTCTTGGTTACCATGTGGTAACATAATACACTGGATCTTGGAAACACACACACACACACACACACACACACACACACACACACACACAGACTCCCTGCACCTGCCCTGTTCCGAATCACCGGATTATTGATCTCTGGTACTATTCTTTTGGTCTCTCCTCTGTTTAAGCCCACAGATGTCTACCTGTAGAGGTGTGCATCGGTTGTCTGCACTGTGCCAAGGAGACATCCGAAATCCCGGACCTACAAAACCATGCCACAAGCGACTACTGCCATCTGGTTTTAGTTTTGCTTTGCCTTTTGTTCCTGCTTGTGTGCTAGTTGTCAGTGTGGAGAATAAAGAATCTCACCACTGGCTCGCACGTCTTACTCCTGCCCTGCCTTGGTCTCAGGCTGAAGACATTGCTTAGTGTCCTGGTTACAAATAGCAATGATAATTAAAACAACGTGTTCAACAATGTAGTCTGGATGTCATGGAAACATGTCGCATTTGTGGAAAATGAGTGGTGTCCATCACTGATGCCCAAGAAATTTATATAGGCAAAGGAATATATTATTCTTGCAGACTTTGACCTATGTGTATAACCAGTAAACGTTTATCCTCAATGTAAAATTTTACATAACACTATTATTAGTGCACCATTTATATTACTTTTAGTAATATTTGGTTCTTTATTTGTGGCACCAAAGTTGGTATTTTGGATATATATTGTAGTTCAATGATTTTAGAATGAAAACATGCTGAAGTTTACATACATACAGTTTACATATATACAGTCACTGACATAAGTTCTGTTGCTTATTCATGTTGTGGAAACAAAAGCTTATAACCTGACTTTAAATTCATCGATTGGTTTTAGAATTGACTCATATGAAAGCTGAAACCCTCCCAAATGAGATTTAATTTACAAAAATAAATTTGCTTTACTGCAGAAATAGTTATCATTTAATGAACACAGAAAGGTCAGATTTTGGCAAGACAAATGTTTTGTCGCCCACAAAAAGTAAGGTGAAAATCAAACAAATAATTCACTTCGTATACAAATATATGCTTCATAACACTGGTGAATGACATTGTGGTGCTATTAGAGCCATATTTAATATTTTGTGTGACTTCCACAAGCTCGAAGGACCGCATCCATGCGGTTCGACAATGATTCAGACAATTTATTGATGAAGTTATCAGGAATAGCCAAGAATGCAGTCTTACATGCCTCCCAGAGTTCATCAAAATTCTTTGGTTTTGTCTTCCAAGCTTCCTCTTTCATCCTACCCCAAACATGTTCAATGATGTTCATGTCTGGTGACTGGGCTGGCCAGTCCTGGAGCACCTTGATCATCTTCACCTTGAGGAACTTTGACGTAGAGATGGATGTATGAGATGGAGCATCATCCTGCTGCAAAATTTGACCCCTGTTATAATTGGGAATGTAAGATGTAGCTAATACTTGTTGATATTTTAGGCTATTGATATTGCCTTCCACCTTGCAAATGTTTTGCACATCCCCATACTGAATGTAACTCCAGACCATGAGCTTTCCACCACCAAACTTGACTGTTTTCTGGGTGAATCTTGGATCCATATGGGCTTCAGTATGTCTCCTGCAGTATTTGCGGCGGCTGTAGTGTAATTCAACTGAAGATTCATCTAAAAAAAAAATCCACCTTCTGCCACTTTTCCAGCATCCATCCGTTTAGCAGGCTGTGGGCCTTGGCAAATGCCACACGGTTTTTTACGTGCCTTTTGTTTAGTGATGGCTTCGACCATGGAGGCCATTTCGAGACAGAATCCTACAAACTGTTCTAGTTGACACAGGGACTTGAGGTGACCAGGCCTGGTGGAGCTCTGCTGCAGTGGAAGAGGGACTGGCTTTGGATTTTCTAACCAACAAAAGTTCCTCTTGAGCAGTTGTCTTGTGGGGTCTGCCGGACCTGGGCTTGTCAAAAACATCTCCAGTCTCTTCAAATCTTTTTTTAGTTCTTTGTACTTGACGCTGAGACACATTACAGGTGCTAGCCACCTCTGCAGTGGATTTGGTCTTCAGCATCTTGATAATCAAGGCTTTGGCCGCAGGATGGACTTTTGGCATGTTGTCAGAGGTCAGGTTGTAGTGCAAGTGAAGGTCTGGGGTGCTGCAGTTCTTTTTATACACACCCACTAATTAACCAATCAATTAGTGAGCACAGGCTGTAAACTAGGATTGGGTGCATTATATGACAAGGTGACAAAACTTTTGTCTTGCCAAAATCTGACCTTTCTGTGTTCATTAAATGATAAATATTTTTGCAGTAAAGCAAATTTATTTTCGTAAATAAATCTCATTTGGGAAGGTTTCAGCTTTCATATGAGTAATTTCTAAAACCAATCGATGAATTTAAAGTCAGGTTATAAGCTTTTGTTTCCACAACATTGATAAGCGACAGAACTTATGTCAGGGACTGTATTGCACAGTCTGCATAGAAATCTCCTTTCATATATCAAGGGATCATGAGGTATTGGACAGTTTTTGTTGGGTTTTGTGTTTCTTTGACCAGCCTTTGCATCATCACAGCATTGAGAGGCAGTGAGAAGTGAGGAGATGGCTTTAGTCATGCTGTCTGCAGTTCGTGTGCACAGCCCAACACAGACTCTGTAGATATGGAACTTTAAATATGTCAGTTAAATATGTCAGTTCTACTACATTTTTAGTAAGAAATCCACGTAAGTCTTTGTACATGGGCCTCATGTACAAAGACTAAAAAATGGCGTACGTACAAATCCAGAAAATGGCATACGCATAAAAAAAATCCAGATGTATCAAACCGTGCGTACGCTGGAATCCAAGCACATTTCTTTTGTACATCCCAATCAACGTGGAATTGAGCGCACACAGTGACACGCCCCTTATAAATATGCAAATAAATTTAAATTTGACCTGTACTGGAGAAGTTTCCTCTCTGATCTATCGCAAAGCGCACAAGGTCTGAGTGGGACAGCGTGTGTGAAGCTTTAAATATTGTGAGGTCAGAACAATGCACACTGGCAGAATAATATAATGCACCTAAAAATATCAGTAATGCGCTCACTAGCATCAGCGACTCAATAAAAGAATTGGTTAAAATTTGAATGCTGTCTGTTACCTTTTTATATTTTAGCTATGATTTGTTGCCTTGCTTGTATGGCACCTGGGTTAGGCTGCGCAGGACCCCACATGCCCTCACAATATGACACCCAATCGCCCTCTCCACGACTGACCGGGTGCGAGAATGGAGAGAATTGTATCTTTGCTCCCGGTCAGTCTGTGGATTAGGGTCATCAGCAGAGCCGGAGTGGCTAATCGGGAGATTCGGAAGGATTCCCGATGGGCCGGCTCATGTCAATCTCTAGTTTGGGCCGATTGGGAGGAAAAAATAATTTTGGGCTGGAATTGGCCATGAAACTCCCGGGCTGAAAAAAAGGGGCTCACTCCGGCCCCGGTCATCAGCCACGTCTTGAGCGCGTAGCCACTGTTTCCCAAGTAATGTAACAATTACCCATGTTTTAAATTAATTATTCTAAGCTGGAAATGTCAAATGCTTTTATTTAAATGCTTAAAATTTGTTGCTTACCAAGAAGCCACCCGTCACACACTCTGCTTGCTTGCAATCGTATCACAACCATGCTGTTTGTAAGGATGTACGAATCATTGGGTTGATCCAGGCCAACGTGCCACATTAGTAAGGGACATTTTTGCATCACAGATTATTTGCACGTTTATGGAATTAAAGTGCTTTCTATTCACATAAGCAAATTCCTCCTCAGATGGTGCCTTTACAGAAATGTGTGTGCAGTCGATCGCTCCAATTATATTAGGGAAACCGGTTATCGCTGCAAACTGCGCTTTAATGGTGGTCAACCGCATCATATGGTAGGGTGACCAAACGTCCATATTTCCTGGGACATGTCCGTATTTCACGCCCGGGACAGGACGTGAAATACGGACATGTCCCGGGAAATATGGACATTTGGTCACCCTATCATATGGGAACTTTATATATGTAGCTGACATGCAGATGATCCCATCCAAAACAGCTGGCATGGCCCAGCTCAAAGATGACTGGGATATCCCCCGACCGGTCTGCCAGTTCTCTTTGAAATGAGCCAGTCGCCAGGAAACCGAGCATTGTCAGCTCCTCGCGTTTCTCTCTCCAAAACTGGACCCAACTCAGCACAAGAGGGCAGCTCTTGGAAATCTGAAACGGTTTATAAGCCAGCCATCATCATGGGCCAAAAATCATAATGGTCACGGAAAACGCGCTCTTGGCTAATTCGGCCATTAATAATATCTTCCAGTAATGCCAACACTGCCATCTCCCAAGAACTCCAGCGCAACATTTAATGCGTGTTTATATAATCTAGGCTAAGTGGAAACACGTTGAATGATTATTTCAGTAAAGCAATGACATTGTCTGATTAATTTACTTTATTTTACCTAATAAGGACTTACTACAATGTGTGTGTGAAGGTTATCTGAATAGTAATTGTAATTTCAATGCATCACCTCTAAGTGTCGCTAATTCACGAAAACACATTATAAACATGCGTACGCCTGAGGTAAAGGTGTCGTGGGTGTACGCACTTTCTCACGTTCAAATCAAATTTATTTCATCTGACCGTTTGAGTGAAACATAGTATACGCAATGTTTTTGTGTGTACGCACCATTCGTACATGAGACCCCTGGTCTTGTGACCAGAGGGCTGTGGGTTTGATTCCCAAATGCTACCTGGGTGCCAGGGATAGGGCTGCCCACTGCTCTGGGCATGTGTGCATTCACAGCCCACTAGTGATCACTAGTGGGAGTGTTTTCACTGTACAGGAGGACAATTTCTGATTGGGTGTAAATCACAATTGGCAACTTAACTTAGAGAATGAAAGGGATTTCTATTGGTATGTTTAAGACTAAAATAGTTTGGGAACCTCCCCAAGCAGTAAAGAAAAAGCCAAAGGTTCAAAGCTGTCTACCTTCATCACTTTGGCTGACAGAACAGGTGCAGATGAGCTCACAGCCTGAAAGAACCACTGTGAAACAAAGATGCAAAAGCTTCCAGCAACGATCGGGTATGAAGATACATTTTACCACATATTTCTCCAGCAGGTTTAATTTCACCCACCAGAAAATGAAGCATCGCATATCAGTGGAGAGCAGTTGATGGACTCTCAGGAAAGTTCTCCAACAGTGCTTCCAACATAAGTAGCCATTGCTGTGGCTCGGAAAAGCCAGACATCCAAATGATACAAAAGTTTCTGATGGATGACAGTACCAATTAGACCTCAATGGAAGAAGAGAAACCCTTGAAATTTCCCCAAGGAACAAGTTTGACTCAGCTGAGCTACTACACAGAATAGTTCAGCTGCTGAATGAGAAGATTACACAAGATTAATATCCAGTAAAATAAGCAGATTAAAGTGCTTTTTGATCATGCAGGACAAAAGACAATGCATGTTCTACTGACTGGAAATATATTGAAGGGCTTACATACACAGCCCTATGTAAGAGAAGAAAAACTATTAACTAACACAAATGTGTGGTTTAAATGTATAGCAGCAGAAATGACAGGTGTGCTTACAGACATGACATTAGAGAAACTGAAATTATACATAATAATGTGGGTGTCATTTTTTTAAATTACTTAAATGGCAAATTAAATATCTCAAGATCCATTTCTTTGTGAGTTAGGTTTACCATCTATTAAAGTGGAATAAGAAGAATAATAAAATTGTGCACAATTATGACAGATATTTTAACAAATGTTCAATGCTGGCCTGAAAAAATCTGAAATACTAAAAAAAAGGTTTCATCTTTATGAAAGACCTTACATTATAAAATGGGACACTGCTCGGATAATCCCTCTCTCTTTTTGGTCTATTTGCATATCTATCAACCTCCCCTACCTAAGATAAATGTGAAAAGCCAAGCCATGAGTGACACAGTGGTATAAAAAAAATGAAATCCTCTTGCCACACGAAAATGCACCCTATGGCTTGACTGAAATCTAAGACACGCCATTTGCCATCTGTGACTGCACCTCCAGGGGGGATTGCAGTTGGCTGGATTGCTGGGGGAAAGGATTTGGTCAGTGGGAATCTCTCTGACTCCACCACTGTGAATCTTCGATCCCATTTGCACCATAAATTACCACGATTTGTATCTAGATGTCAATATCTGGATAACGAAGAGACTGGTTTCACTGGCATTTGTGTCTTCAGATCTCGCCCCTTGTGGACAGGGTCCAAATATGTGGCAGCACAGAATGTCAGCCAGATGTGTTCACCCAGACAACAAAACGAACCAAAGCTAAATAATCACATAGCAGGAGCAGGTGCAGCGTCACCCAATAGACAATTATTATTACTTCCTCTGCTAAAGGAGAGGTTGTCTTCAGCAATTCTAATAATTATTGCAAAGCAACAGAAACGTTTTTGCTCTCGTTGTGATGGGAGTTAACAAACACACCAGTTAAAGGAACATGATTCACTCTTTGGAGTACTCTGGGAATTGTCTGTAGTGCGAACATGCTGTGTGAATTGTGTGTATATCTGCCTAAATTGGAGTTAGAAAAAGGAGTCGATCCAATCGACATTCCGATTACGAGGTTAGTCTCTTACACTGTCCAGTACTTTGCAATTGTTTGAGATCCAGATACATATAACTTTATATTGAAAGGTATAAATAGGGCCATACCAAATACAGTGGCTGAGTACAGTGGGTGAGTATGGTAGGTGAACCTACACTGGGTAAGTAGAGTGGGTGAGTATGGTGAGTACAGAGGTTTAATACAGTGGGTGAAGCTACAGTTGGTGAAGCTACAGTGAGTGAAACTATTGTCTATATATATGCCTCCATCTGTTCTGCACATCATATCGTTTTTGACACGATCTGGCCATTATACAAGTTTTACCTGTAGGAATGATGCTGTTCTATTTTATTTTGTTGGTTTCCCTGATCATGAAATTTACTTCATCTTTGCTGATAACAGATGGATATTAAGAATATTGTAATTCATGAATTGTCAAAGTCTGTTTGAACGGAAGCATGTGGAATTGTGCATCTCTAAAATAAAAAGTGCAGTATTTATAAGAGGATCATCATCTCTTCCTACCACATATTTTTCCCTGTGCTGTCTGCATTTGCCTGTAGGCACGTGTGTGTGTGTGTGTGTGTGTGTGTGTGTGTGTGTGTGTGTGTGTGTGTGTGCAAACTTGTCAGTGTGTATAAAAGGGAGGAATACAGTACTGTCTGACTCCATTACTCTTCAATAGCTATGCTTAGTGTGGCGAACCTTCACAACGTATCGCACCACCTGCTGCATCCGCACACAGCTGCTGGAGTGATGTGTGCGTGTGCTCATGCATAACTGTCCCTGCCTATTTAGGTTAATGCTTCCCACAGACTGTGTAGCTGCTTGAAGACGCTGCCTGCTCATGAAGAAACAGTTTGCACTCACGTTAGGTCCTGAAGCTGAGGGGACAAGCGGGACGCAGCGGGACGCAGCGACAGAATGAGCAGGGTACACCTTCAGAGGTCCTGGCAGAGCTCTGTAGCTCGTTTCCCTGCGTCCCTCCTTCTCTCCCAGCGTGTCTATGTCTCCGCTTCATTAAGAACCATTGAATAGCAACTGAACTCAATAAAGCTTCTCTACGCTCGTCTTACAAGGTTAAACATTGTCTCTGCCCGTGGAACAAAAGTAGTGGGATAATACTCCTCTTTGTGCTATCCATGCATGCCTGTTCTTCCTCTGTTCTCCTCTAACTCCCCAGCAGTAATATGCTACTTGAGGACAAAGATTTTTTTTCTAGGTAAAGACTGATAATTTGACTGTCATGGTACAGTGAGGTCATGGCTGACTGCATTAAGATATGGTATAGTATCATAATTAGAATATAAATGAACACATTGTGCACATGTTTCTGCTCTCTGTATGCACAAGACTTACAGATGTCTTAATTAATTTAATGAATATGAAATTCCACAGTTTTTATGGAAATCATCATGGTTGCATCATGTTATGCAAAAGTTTATGCACTGATTCTTCTTCCACACTGTGTCTATTTATCAGGTGAATCTATGACAGGTATTCACATTTCTTTTGGTTTCTAAGCTCTCAGATGCATGGACTTCAGATGTTATTAAGGCATTAATCAAGATATAGCATAAGAAATGAGAAAATCTGGCATTATATATTTGTCAGAGAATGTATTTTCGTAGCTAAAGGTGAAAGGTTTTCAGTTGTATGTTGTGAAAGCACAGATGTGTAAAGTCCATCGGTTCACAAAATAAAGGTGACATCAGCTGATGAATTGCAGATCACAGTGTAACGCGCTCGAAGGAGAAGGCACGACAAGAGCGAACGGTGCACATGAAACGTTTAATGACAATCTGAACGGTGTAAGCTCAGTGCGGAGGATGAGCACAAACATACGACACTCATGCAGGCACGAAACTTTAGACAAAGACGAGCACAAGACACTGCGCGAACGCACATTAAATAGGTGATCAACACGTACCCTCGTGATCTCGAGACAAGGCACAGGTGAGACTACGAACACGCTCACGGACAACCCACACCCACGGAAGTACAAACATGGACATAACGACACGCAGACAACGTAGCGGCACGCCCACAGGGAAGGGTCCGGAGCTGTCACCGTAACACACAGGCTTATTGTTGTGGGGAAATACAGCTGAATCCAAATTTGTATTTGTTCTGGAGCTCTGGATAAATAATATGCATACATTTTGTAATTGTATTGTCCAGCCAGGAGTCTGGATTGTCTCAGCATTAATTATTTTGTTTCTCTCAAAACATTTTCCTTTGTAAAATATAACTAATGTAAGGAATCCTAAAGTGAATGCTGCCATGCAACCATGGAGGCCAGCACACTCCAGAGATACAGCACACTCCAGGGATACAGCACACTCCAGGGGGCAGCACACTCCAGGGGGCAGCACACTCCAGGGGGGCAGCACACTCCAGGGATACAGCACACTCCAGGGGGCAGCACACTCCAGGGGGGCAGCACACTCCAGGGAGGCAGCAAGCTCTCATGTCTCATAGAGCATGTACAATGTATAAGTGCCTATAAATAACCCAAAGGTGAACAAACATTCTGTTGGATAAGTCCGTGATGTGGATAGTGTTGTGGTTTGTAATGTGGCAACGATTTGTCAGACACTCACAGATAAAAACTGGAAAGGCAGTTTTAATGACAGCAGTGGGGTGACCAGGCTTTCAAGACAAATACAGTCCAGAGTCAAAAGCAACACGAACAGATTAAAGTCATAAATGGCAATCAACAGAGTAGTGATGAACAGGTATAGGAAATTCAGAATACATGATTTAATATTTTTGGTATGATCAAGAAATGTGAACATTTGTTTTTATACCTTGATCAGAAAATAGACTCATTTCTGTGTTTCTGAGGAATGTTATAGCTCAAATGAAGATGTCTGTCTTACACAAAGGGAACACACCCTGTACTGACCCAGACAGAATACAGATGCTATGGGTATATACTGTATATATCCGCCGAAAGCTTTCTGTTTGTACCCATTAAGACAGATGAAGATTCCTCAAGGTGAATTAATGTGGAAAGACGTTCTGGGTAGAAATACAAAGGCACAGTATGACATTTAGTGGTGATATAGACATAATAAGAGCAAGCGAGACTAATACGATCAGCAGATAGGGAGAAACGGTGAAAGAGAGAGAGAATTGCAGCAGGCCAATGAGACAGTGAGAAGCATCCCGACCGTGCTGTGTTCCTCACTTCTCCTGAACCTGGAGAAGAGAGAAATCTCTCCAGAGGCCTGAAGACACAAACGAAACGCTCAAAAAGCCAGCAACCAGAACAGAAAGGGGCAATCTTAAAGCAGAGCTTTAAAAATTCAGAAAGAGGGTCATACACAGGAACGCCGACATGGTAATATGCAATATTAAGTTCTAGGCATGTTTAAGTAACTAAAATGAAGTTGGTTTCAGTCAACAATTGGGTGACTGAACTGCTGTGGACATCCACTGATCACCTCAAGGATCTTGGGAGCTAATATCCCTGTCCATGTTCAGAGGGTTTGTATAACCAGCAGAGAAAGAGCATCACCGACAGGGGGAGTGACATGGTAAAAACAGATAACCTGCACACTGAAAATTGGGGTTTGATCCTTGCCTGTGGTGAGTGCAAAAACCCATTATAATGCCAAGAAGAGCCCTTGGGTAATAATTCTACAGCTTTGTATTGGAATGCAGTAATGCTACAGTTCAATATTAACATTTTAACAGCTCTCTGAAACAGGCAACTCAAAGAAAGAGGGTCATACCAGCTTGGATGTCACACAGAGTAACATGGTCTGTGTTAACAGAATAAGGATAATTTGACAAGGATATTATCCACTCATGGAAAAGCAACTAATTACCTAGAGGTCAGACACTGTGAAACAACGCCTCCATCACAAGAGATGGAAGAAATCAAGAGGAGAAGCAATGACTCAAAGGGATTGAGGCAGAGGTGGGGACTCGAGTCACATGACTTGGACTCGAGTCAGACTCGAGTCATTAATATTAAGACTTTTGACTTGACTTGAAAAAATATTCAGAGACTTAGACTTGACTTGGACTTTTACACCAATAACTTGGGACTTGAATTGGACTTGAACCTGTTTACTTGCAAAGACTTGATTTTTTTTTACCCCAAATCTAAATTTTAAAACGCATATTAATATTTATAAAGTGCGCCCCATTAATTTCATTTCCGTCCTTCTGACGCAGACCAGTCCTCTGCTTTTCCACACTCTGTACGTGTGTGTGTGCATGGGCTGCAGCACAACCAATCAAATGGGGGGTTGGCGAACGTAAATTTTTACCGGGCGGGGTGTAAAATGGACAAATTAAGTATTATATCGCGATCGATCGATCGCCAGTGGTTGGTGCCAGAGCGAACTAGTAACTCATTGAATCATAGATGTGGATCAGAGGTAAATAAACTAGATTTTTTTCCGGCGTGAGATATTCGGATGTGTGGCGTGAGAGCGTGTGAAGACGGTCAAATGCGTGTGTCTCACGCTCAATGCGTGAGAGTTGGCAACCCTGGGTTCTGTATCTGAACTCGGGGAAGAGAGCCTCTCTCTGTCACCATCATAATATCCAGTTCTATCTCAGCATGGATTGTGTATTTGAAGACATCTACGTCGAGAAAAAAATATATTGACAAAAGTGGAGCGAGTTTTCAGCTATGGGGACATCATTCATCGTGCACAAATGACATACAGACTTTTGGCCAGCAAATGCAATGCAGAATAGTTTACTGAAATGTCTAAAGTTGCAGATTCCTGTTAATTGTTCAGTTCTTATATTTGTTTGTCTTGTGTCACTCACACATGTTCTCCAAGAAACCAGATAAGAGAAGAGAGGGAAAATGCTGTTATGGTTCTTTGTATTGTACTGTGAAAATATCAGCACTTTTTATTTGAACATGGAGTTCTACTTATGACTTTTTCACAGAATATTTATTTCTGGAAAATTGTAGTTTAAAGTATGAATATTTTTGCAGTTAAGTTTAACAAATTGAACTGTGCAATAAAGAGGTGTAATTTTAATTTTTTTTTATACTTCGTGTTTTCAGTTGCACATGTTTTATCAAGATTTGAGGAGAATACAGATTTTAAAAAGAACGCATGTCTATTATTTACATTTAAAATATACCTGCAACATTGGTAAAAAAAAAAAAAAAAGACTCGAAAGAACTTGAAATTCCAAGTTTCAGACTTGGGACTTGACTTGATTATTGCCTGTCTTGACTCGAGACTTGACTTGACTTGAGTGTCTTTGCTTGAGACTTGACTCGGTACTTGAGGTATAAAGACTTGGACTTACTTGAGACTTGCAAAACACTGACTTGGTCCCACCTCTGGATTGAGGATTACAGGAATCCAGGATGGAGGGCATCCTGTATAGCCAAAGCTGCAGACAGGTGAAGGATTATCATAACTAATAACGACTGTCAACAGCTGCTGTTGGCTCCCCTGACTTATGGCAGGCTAACGTCATGCTAGCAGTTATAAATGCTATAATTATATAACCCAACCCCAACAGCCTGTATATAAAATGGTATGTGCTGAGATCCTAGGCTATAACCCAAAGGTCAACCCTGATGTAATCCTTTGAAACAATTGCTGGAAACCAAGATAAAGATGACTCAGATAGAAGTCAACATACGGACATAGAGCCAGACAGGGTCAAATATAAGGTCAGGATATGAAATAAATACAATGGGTGGCACGTAAGTGAGGCACTTGAGTCTGCTAAATAAATCTCTTCAGCATCCAGACAGCAGAAATACATGAAAGAAGCAGTAAATAAAAGAGGAAATTCCTTTTACACCAAAGAACAGTCCAGAGTGCGGAGAGCTTAAGAGTCTGATCAAGAAGGGGGCTTAATCAAGATTAATCAAGATTAATCAGACATTTACAGTGACAATATCAATACCCAGAACTTTCATTTTTACCCTTTAGTTAGTCTGATTGTGTGATTTGTGTGTGACTTGTGTATTTGTCTGTATTTTGTGTAATTTGTGTGTTAACGGGCCGCCCAATGGAGGATGGGTTCCCTTTTGAGTCTTGGTTCTCCCGAGGTTTCTTCCTATTCCCCTCCATCATAGGGAGTTTTACCTCGCCACTGTCGCCTTTGGCTTGCTCATTAGGGTCCTGTCTTTTGTCTTTTATATGAATAGAATTTAAACTTCCTACAATATATCTATCTAGCAGAAACATGAAGGACAGAAACATCCAGGTACCTCCTCAGGGTAAGACAGGTCCTCAGGAGGTACTTAATGAGGATAATAATGTCAAAGGTTAAATGCGTGTGAACCGCCAGTCAGCAGACACAATCAGTTGATCAAGAGAAGAGCTGGAAGACACTGCCATCATTACCGGGAGAGTCCTGCTCAGGGTCTTCCACTGCTCAGGGCTCTCTGCCACTCAGGACCGTCCACCATCCATGAATTCAATCAAGACACATCCATGAATTCAATCAAGAAGCATCCATGAACACGATCGAGAAACATTCATGAACACAATTAAGAAACATCCATGAATACAATCAAGAAACATTCACAAATACAATCAAGAAACATCCATGAATACAATCAAGAAATGGCCCTCTGGGATAAATTGATGAGCATGTGCTTCAGACCGATAGGGACATGGTTACCATGGAAGCAGAGGAGTTGCCACATTGGGATAAGTGGCTCTATGGAATGTAGCATTGACAAGAGAGCAGAGAGGGGCTGACTTAAGACAATCCCACCAGTGGCTGCAAAAGGCAGGACTGAAGAACAGTACAGAGGCACTAATCACGGCAGCACAACAGCAAGCACTGAGTCAAGTGATGCAGGGATGTGCCATGCCAGACAAGACCCAAGTTACAGAGTGTTCAGAGGAGCCTATAAGATGTTAAACGTTAGATGTTTCTATGAGCCATCTTCACGTCTTCATCCCGAAAGTTAGATGTTTCTATGAGCCATCTTCACGTCTTCATCCCGAAAGATATTCCTAGATTATGATTGACATTTCTAGATTGCTGTAGATGCTGTTGAGGTGGATGTGCGAGTCAAAGTCCCCTTCAATCTTGGCATACAGCTTGATGGCATACCCTATGAGGTGAATGATATATCAAGGAGCTGAATTATGGTAGTACTACTGTTGACTCTCTACCAATACCAACTCTTATGGTGATGTATCTGAGAGGATTCAGAACAGTAGTGGTTACAGCATGTCTCTTTGATATATGCTGCAATGTATAGTCACCTGGACAATTGTCTTCTAGCATTGTTTCCAATGTTCTGGATGAAGGCAATTATGGTCTTATTCACTTTATACAGGCTTAGGCATTTAAGGCATTCAGGCATACATTCATACATTCTGGCATAAAGGTATACAGGTATGTGATTTTGAATCATGTTTTCTTGTCTTGTCTTGAAATCCTGAAGAACTCAACAATCTCATTACCCATTACCCATGCCTGCTGGCTAACAGACCAATACCCTGCTTGTCCACAACATGGAAGCTCCTATCAGGAATACTAGATCTGAATGAATGTGTGGGGAAGTACACAAGTGCTGAAAGATAATGTACTGACTCATGGAGCTGTCCACTCATATGTAACAAGAGCAGAAAACACGATACTTTTGTAGCCATTCTCGCTGCATTGTTCCAGAATTAGATAAATCAGAGAAGCATACAGACCATGTATGAGTGGGTAAGAGAAATAAATAAAAGGAGGGGATGAATAAAAAAGGGAATTAATTATGTTTTCTCACCTCTTAACTACTTCAGTCCCTCAGGCTGCCTGTGTTTGTCATCTACTCCTGAGTCAAATGAATGCATCTGTTCATGGGTTTATAGACTTCTTAGTAATGTAGGACCACCACAATAGTAAGGTACCCTAAAGAGCATGTTTTAGTTCTAACATTTATGTAATTCTGGTTCAACACAACTCTCAAAGGCCAAGATGATTTAATGTATTATGCCTTTATTTTATACACACAAGGAAGATTTAACCTTTAGCAGCAGTGCATGCTCTGAATGTGTTTAATATTAATTGATCATGGGAATTCCAGTAAAATAGAATTTATGTGTTTTGTAAAGACAGTACAGTGTCAGGCAGCAGCTTCCAAAGATGTTTTATTCTGCATATACGGTTATTAAGAGAGTCACACAGGGAGAGAAACTGACCAATGGACTAAAAATGATGATTGAACATGATGCAGAACCAAAGATGATGAAGGACAGCAAGTAAAGTACTTAAAGTATGTAAATAATGTAATGAACGTAAAGTACGTATGTACATTATCTGAAAAGGAGAACAAGTGGTAAAACTCATACTCTCTGAAAAATTTATTTTTCCTTAAGAAATTAACACTGCTTTATTAGGGCAAAGTACATGATCCAATTAAATATTTGTCACAGTTGTCATGTTTTCCAGTTTGCTATATACTTGCATGTGACAAGCCTATGAGCACAGATAATCAATTCTTTGAGATCCACTGTACTCATGAGCTAACATTTTTATTGTTGTTCTTGGATTTGTTTTTGTTTATTATTATTTTGCTCGTAAATCTTTGCATATTTTACTTATGTAGTCACCTTTGATATAGATATAGAGTAAAGTAAAAGAAAGGCTATAGATCAGAAAAAAACAATGCTTTTTGCCTAGACATTTCTATACAAAAGTTTCTATAGTACATCTAATAGTCCATATAACAAGATTTAGGTTTCTGAAGCATCAAAACACCTCAAACCAAACCTATTGCTACATGGTGAAACCAGTGAGAACTGTTGGTAGGTTAATATAACATCATGTGCACTTCTTCTACATTTAACCCTGCAAAATCAAGGTTCATCTTTGGGTACACCAACTATGACCGAAGCATGAATGACTCACCTATATTATACAGCATTCGAGTGGCGAACCATCAAGGCCTTCAAGGCCTTCTCTGAAGGTCCATCGATCTTGAAAAAGATGCTTTATCTCAGGGGTCTCCAACACGTCGCTCGCGAGCTACCAGTAGCTCGCCACCCCTTTCCGAGTAGCTCGCCAAAGGGCCAATGAATTACATATAAATTTGTAAACCTAATTGGTCCCATCGAGAAATCTACTTAAATTTATGTCCAATCAAAATTCACAGTTGTCCCTCCCCTTCTAACACTAAATGATTATTCGCCAATTATACAACAGTTAGTTCACAATCCGACTGGTTGAGAAGTGTTCTAACCCTGCAGATATGTGTGATAACAGCACGGTATTCTCATTCTCTGTATCACTCCGCGGACGCGTTGTCAAGTAACGGCATGTACATATATTCACGATAACACACTCCCTCTCGTGTTCTATTGCTCAATTAGCTGTCAATCAAAAAGTTAGGCTGCCGTCAATATTGAATAAACCAGGGGTCACCCGTCATGAGTCGCCCGCGGGCTTGTTTTAAAAATCAAAAATAGTAAAAATTTGGTGTAGCGCCACACACCAAAGCGCTGCATCGTTTATGTTTTTGCTACTATTATAGATTGTCCGCGGTTGCTAGCGCTTAGCAATTGACACACGCAACTTTTCGTTCGCCAAACCCCCCCCCCCCCCCCCCCCGCTCAACAACTTTCTCGTTTACTAATCTGGTAGCCCTCCGCAATAATTGGTATCCAAGAAGTAGCTCCCAGTTTCAAAAAGGTTGGAGACCCCTGCTTTATCTATTATATGTAATATATGTTAATAACACCTCACCAATAATTTGTATTTTACCACTAAATTGGCTTTTAAATCCACTTTTCATGCTTGTGCTGAAAAAAAAAACTGCTGAAATAAAAAATCAACCAATCAGAATATTTCACCCAATTGTTTCAAGGTAAAACAGAGAAAGGGCCTCCCCCAGGACCTTCTGTTTATCTGTCGTATACCCTTGCCCTTTACATTAAGAGAGCTTTTTTATAGATTGGCAGTATAATCAATCAATCATATTTCGAATTAGAATCATGGGGGGGGGGGGGGGGGGGCGTGCTCCAATGTGCTCAGGGTATTCTCGCTGGTCCTTGTACATCAGTTCTGCCTGGTTTGGGGCCTTGTGAGCTTTTAGCTCGTGTGCTAGCTAGTTAGCTAGCTCCTAGCCAGCACTACCGTGAGATTTTCCAAGCGGAAAGGATGGAATCACAGGATCTTGTCAGCGAATTGCTAACAGCACCATTTTCACCATGCTGAGCATTCATGTAAACTTATTTTACATTTGGTGTACTACTGTTAAAATGGCAAACCTCTATTATATTTGCAAAATCTTCTAATTCCTCAAACTTATGTTTTATATTCATGTTTTTGGAAGTTCCACATATAACACAATATTTTATATGTAGTCATGTGTTTAGGGTCTATAATATTGTTTTGGGTCCACAATTATGGGACCCAATAATGATTTTATCCTCATCAATATAATGTTGGATTTGCACCATAGACCATTCCAATGCCTACATGTATGAAAATAAAATATTGCTCATATTGCTTGAGCATTCAGTTAAATATCTATAAAAGTGGAACATCATATAGATTGCTATCATCAGTATTGTGGGCAGTTTAGCTTGGAGAAAGTGCTCTCCTATGCCAAAACATTGTATTTGCCACACTTTGAAACTACTATTTTTTTTTGGCTGAATACACATGCTTTGATTGCATTGTCTGTGATTAATTACCCAGACGTCTGTCAAATGTTAGGTACTTTGACATTCCAATGTGCCAATAGGCCAATGTAACCCTATGAAATATCAGTTAGGTTAATTTAGGTTAGGTTAAAGCTATTCACCATTAAGCAAGTATTGTCGAGATGTTTTTAATTTAAGTCATATTACTTAGGCTCACCAGCCACCTGTTCAACTGCTCATTAATGTAAATATCCAATCAGTGAATCACAAGGCTGCAAATCAGTGCATTTATGCTTGTAGGGGTGGTCAATATGACTGACGAAAATTCAACCTGAGCAACATCATGGGCACATAGAGTGATTTAGGTGACTTGGCAACATGACAGTGTTATTGGTGATAGACAGGTCTCAATATTTCATAGTGCTGATCTACTAATTTCACACACAACCCTTTCTAGGGTTTACAAAGAATGTCCTGTAAAAGAGAAAGTGTCTAGTGAGTGGACATTCTCTGGACAAAATGCCTTGTTGATGCCTAAGCTTAGATGAGAACGGCTAGGTTTGTTCAAGCAGACAGAATGGTTGTACAACAACCGTACAACATGTTGAGCCTTGTGACTTGAAGCAGAGGGGCTTCGGCAACAGAAGATCACCATGAGTGCCACTTCTGTCAGCTAAGAGCCTATGTATAGACTCACCAACACTGAACAGAAGAATGGACAAATGTTGCCTGATCTGACAAATCTCGAGCTCTGCTGACATTTGCATGGCCGGGCAAAAATTTGGCATAATTAACATGAAAGCATGGATCCATCATGCCTAGTATCGATGGTTTTGGCTGGTGATGGTGTTGTACTTGATGAGGGGGATCTTTTCTTGGTACACCATATCTACTGAGAATTGTTTAAACACCAAAGACTCCCTGAGTATTGTTGGTTGCCATGCTCATCCCTTTATAACCACAGTCCATTTGAATAACATGCTGTGTCACAAAGATTAAAACATCTCAAAATGGTTTCTAGAACATGAGATCACTGTACTCCAAAGGCCTCCGAAGTCCCCAGACCTCAATCTAGTTGAGCACCTTTGGAATGTAGAGAAATGAAAGAATGGCATCATGACGCCATTAGCCACATAATTGGCTAACATTAGCCACTAATTAACTAACACTAACTATAGCAGCTAACACAACAATTACAGGAACTAACTGCATTCCATTACAAGAGTGACTTTAAATTCCACAATAACAGCCTTAAACCCACATACCTTCCCAGCAATGTAAAACCCAACTTAGCATCTCTCGTGCACCCCTCCAGGCCATGCATCAATTGCTACCTATGAAAAACCAACCCTGTTTTAAATCTGGCATTTGTTCCAGCTCTGTCACTCTCCCTTTCAGCTTTCAGACTCTTCAGTTCTATGTTCCTTTGACCACGAGTGAAACTGCAGAGAATGATTGGAATTGCCAATCTGATGTCTCTTTATTAGCAAATTTCTCTCTCTCTTTCCATTCACTAACTTTCAGCATTGTGCAGATGAGCACTGTAGGTATATCTTAACCCTTAGATTCAGACCTTGGTTTTAAGGCTGTAAAAGTGACATTAATATGTAAAGACGTCTGCAGTGTTACAAAAACTCTAACCCTACAGCTCTGACTTGAATGAATATTTCATGCTTTACAGGGTGACTCTCAGCAGAAGGAACCTCCATTTATATTATTCTATTATTTTTCTTATTTTCTTAGGTGAAGTTAAACATCAGTGGTGAACCCCACCAATTGTTATGACTCTGTATATTCTGTTTTAAATATTTAGTCATATAAATGTTAATTGTCCTTTATGGGTTGTATTTTTGTTTAGTCTGCATGAGATTTGTTATGTGATCTATAATAGTGCTTTAAAATCATTCAAGAAAGCAAAATATATGCTCTACCCTGTCTAAGAACAAACTTCAGTCCAAACATCTTCACTTTTGATTCGGGTTTGCGCTGTGAGGGTTTGTGCTTCTGCTTTTGGCAGCCAAAGACTGGATGTTCTTTGCTACTTTACACCTTTTCTGCTCCACATCGGGCACCAGATCATCGTCCTGTGCCACCACTCAAAGAGCTGCGGGGAGCTCTGGTTAGAAACTTGAAATATTATGCAGGGGACATTGAGATATCAATGAGATATTAAACAGGAGTGTATTCCAAGCTCAAAGAGTGGGTAGAGAAAAGGTGATTAATACATTAGATCAAAAGCCACGTCATTTGTAAAACAGTGTTATAATGGCAGGTAGATTCATCAGCACCCTTGATAAATGTGGGGTGGGGGGAATTGATCATAAAAAATTGTGCATTGGATTTACCATAGGATACATATAATTATAGTTTATATTTTTTCCTTCAATATGTGACTAATAGGCGTTGCAACACGAGAAGGCTCTGCTGTGTAAGTATGGTAACTGGGATGCGTGTAATTGGTCACCAGTGCTGAGCAGTAATGTATCTTGCTTTCTTGGCTTCATTCATTTTCTTGCTTTTGAATTATTACTCTATTAGCTGCTGTCTTTGTATCATTCAGCAGAATCTTTCTTTGTGCACTAGAAGCCTGGACAAATGGTTTATGGTTCACTGCAAAAGTTTCACTGATTACTAAGAGAGCAGATGCAAACAGCAAAATCAAATACAACTTGAAAAGCCTACATAACTGTTAATGTATCATGCAGAGGTCTTTGAGAATGTCTTAAGCCATCAGTGAAATTCAGTGAAAAAGTACGAAAAAGCATAAATGAAAAAAACAATTTATCTGGGCAGTAGGTGTTTATTTGTAAAAAAAAAAAAAAAGATACCCATTACTAATGCATAAATAAAGACTTGAAAAATCAAACATTAAGATAATAATGTGTGTTCTCCAAAGAGTTATGCGTTATAATGACTTCAGACAGATCGATAAACAGTTAAGATCTACAAGTGAAACATAGATCTGGCAGAATGGACCACTCCCTGTAACTGAAGCTGAGTTGGGTCACTTGGACAGAGAAAAGATTAAAAAAGCATTTATCATGAGACACTCCCTTCCTTACAAACACACACACACACACACACACACACACACACTGCCCTAACACTGTTCGGATAGCCTGACACTTATATATAGACCACCTACTGAGAATTGAGAGACAGGTCCAATTCTCTATAAAGTGTAGAGATGCACACACGCATCTTCATGATAGGAGAAGGGTTGCTAAGAGAGGAGAGGAGAAAAGGGTTCAGTGTTCTTAACCCCACACCAATCACAGCCAGTAGATTGCCAAAGTACTTTTCAGGACATCAGTGCCTTCATTTACGTGTTCATTTACGTGCAGCTATTTCTGTTACAAGGTTACTTGATCTTGACACACATGATGTGTGACTGTGTGTGTGTGTATGTGTGTGATCATCAGCATGGATATGAGTATTTGCACTATATAGTGGTATGTATATCTGAACAATTGCAAGGGAAAAGTGGTCAGGAATGTCCAGATATCCCAACGCTGGGTGTGTGTATTGATTTTCTGAAACTGCAGAGGATTACAGATTACAAGGTCACAATGGCAGATGAGCTGTTTTCAACATACTAGGATTCCCTCATTATGATTTCACATTCCAAGGTGAAAATTCCCCCATTCTCTTAAACTCTGTGGTAATACTCTCTGCTAAACTAATTTATGAACATTTAGATAGTTATGTGCTTTCCAGGGACATTTCATTCATGAGCTCCAAGCATGTAATCACTAAAAGAACAAGATTCGTAGCAATTTGTATTTTTTTTTGTATTTCATATTTTTGGTGTTCACTTATGTACTGTGTTAACTGTATGATGTAAAGTGGTGTACGATATGTTATTTCTTTAATGTTTTTGCATTAGATTGATAAGGATGTCATGGATGGGAACATCCTGCATATCCATATATGCTATGAATAAACGGCATTGGTATGTTGCAAAATAATAGATTTTCACCTAATTTTACTATGCAAACATTGTAACCTCCTAACAAGCTCCATCCTCACCACCAGGGAAGTAGTCTAGGGGTCTGTGAACATATCGTTAAAGATTATCACAGTTCCACCCTGGCATTGCAATTCTCATGCAAATGTGGTTTTGGTTTTGTTTCCATTTTGTTTTGTAATCCCCACCTTTCACTGTCTCTACCAGTGCCTTGTTTCCCTCTGCCTGTGTACCCACTGATGTCCTGTCTTGTTTTGCTGGATGTTGCACTGGAGTGTTGCATGTCGCTGTACTTCTCAACCTGTTTTTCTCTGTGTCTTTTATTTTTGTTTTGCAGTGTCTCCCAGCTTTCCAACTATGGGCTGTGACCAGAACCCTGATTATGGACTTGATCAAAATATGATAGACGTATCAGTGCCTTACCTCAGTTCTCTTTGTGTATCACACTACACTGCTCACACTACACACTCTTTATACATTAAAAAATCATCTCAGACCTGTGTGGCAGCAGCCTTATACATGTGTACACCTTGAGAGGAAACAAGAGACAACAATCTGAGTGGAAGGCAAAATAAAAGTGGATTGTGATCTGATGGGGGTTGGCAATTGTGAAGGGTTGTCAGATGGACTATTAAGTAAAAACGGACAGAGTGGAGTGGACATACCTGTTTCCTGATTCTGCCTCCAGAATAACCTGTAGGGGACGGAGTCCAGAGAGGTACCCTTGGGATTAACGGCGGGTATTTTCAAGCTTGCAACAGAGCAAAGAAATGAAGAAAAGCTCTCAAGAGTATTTGATGACATGCCATACTTCATTCTGCCACTGGCAGAGACTGCTATGTCTTTTGTAAGAGAGCTGACGTCTGACATTATATTGTCATAAAGAAGTCAGGGCCTGGCTTTGTATGCAAATTTGACATCTTTAAAGAGAAGAAGGAGATGATTTAGTGGTGATAAGCTGTCTTATCTCTCTGTTCAGTAGCATGAGTTCATCGACATGCAGGTTGGTCACAACTAAGTTCATTTCACATATTACAGGAGAACTATAGCCTGTCTATATTTTGATCAAATTTGAATTTAAAATTTTAAATACTAGAATAATTTAGATATTTTTTAACTATTTGCAAGCAGTTAACAGTAATTAAACTAAAAAAAAATCTTTTTCAGAGCCCAGATTATACATTAGGAAGTAGTCCACAGTGCTTTTGACAATTAGCAAATTGACATGAACACCAATGATGTAAAAACAAGTAAAACAAAGACCAAGCATCCTTACTTTTGGTAGGGTAAAGCACACCTTTAGGTGATAGTTGTGATATGACCATGATTGTGTGGGAGGGGACAAGATTTTGAGGACTTGGATTGGTATTCTGGATATTGATGTCATGTCCCAGCCAGTACCCAACCATTTGTCAACCACACCTACCAATCACAACATACATTCACTTCCTCCAATCCCAATCATACATTGATTGAACAGCCACCCATTTAATTCCCACAGGGACCAGCCAAATCCGTTGCTAAGCCTGCTGTCTCAGAGATTTACTTTGTTTTATTCCTTCCTTCAAAATAAATACATTTGAGTTTATTATTCACATCTCATTCGTAATTGGCAATGTCACACCTGAATATATGTGTAGGAATGTATGTAGGATGTTCAGTTAGGTGTTTGAGGTGTTCAGTTAGGTGTTTGAGATGTGGACTTCAGTTATTGTATAAAAGCAATCAGTTAAT